>NW_017306289.1:2988860-3033835 GCF_000935625.1 Nanorana parkeri | reverse complement strand
TTGCAGTGCCAGGCTGCTGTAAACAAAGCTAGCAGGGTCTTGTCCTGTATTAAAAAGGGGATGTATTGCAGGGACAAGTCTATAATTTTGCCACTTTATAGATCATTGGTTCGACCTCATCTGGAGTACGCGGCCCAGTTCTGGTCACAAGTACTAAGAAAAGATGTCCTTGAGTTGGAAAAAGTCCAGCGGAGGGCAACCAAACTAATTAGGGGTATGGAGGACCAGAGCTACGAGACAAGGCTACTAAATTTAAACATGTTCACATTGGAGGTGAGGAGATTAAGGGGGGCTATGATCTCCATGTACAAAATGTTCAATGGTGGTAGTAACATTAGCGATAAACTGTTTAAAATTAACTCCATTACAAAAACTAGAGGCCACCACCTAAAATTGGTGGAAAACAAATTCCAGCAAAAGGGGCGAAGGGGGTTCTTCACAGTAAGATCAGTTAGGGTCTGGAACTCACTGCCACAGGCGGTGATTTCAGCAAATAATGTGGAATTGTTCAAGAAACTTTTGGACGATTTCTTAAGGGACCGTAATATACAGGGGTACAGATACTCCTAGAATGAGATCCTAATAGGTTGGACTTGATGGACTAATGTCTTTATTCAACCTCAAATACTATGTAACTATGTAGCTAACCTATACCTTTGAATGATGCCAAGATGTGCATGCACAATGGAAAGAGAACCCAACAGAGACAGTTTTGTTGCAAAGCTTATGCGTCACGAGGCAGGACTGCACTCGGGATTGATTCAATTTATAGGAATATTTATAAAGTGGTGAATCAATTAAACTGTTGTTAATATTTGCTGAATATCAGGATAACCTTTTTATAAATATGCCCTTAAGTGTTGTTCTCGCTTATACTTTACTTAAGAGTAGGGATGCACCGATACCGGTTTTCCGGTATTAAGTAGGAGTACTGATATTTTTTTTCCAGTACTCACCGATACCTAATAACGATACCGTCATTGGTGGGCCTGAATTATCAGGAAGCCAGTGTTCTATCAAAAGAACACCGGCTTCACTTCCCTCGCAACACAGCGAGGCAGCCTGGCTTCCTGAACAATCATGGGTGGCGGGTCATGACGTGCCACCCAACTTCCGGCTTCACTTGTTGCTTGACAGCCTGGCTTCCTGACCAATAAAGAAGCTGAGCGGCACCTGCTGACCTGCCACCCTCCTTCCTGATTGGTTATGAAGCAAGGCTGCCTAGCAACAAGTGAATCCGGCTTCCTAGCCAATCAGGAAACCGGGCGGCACATCATGACTCACGGCCTGGCTTCCTGATTGGCCGGGAAGCCGACTCCATGCTCCCTCGTGGCACTGCGGAAGTTCTGGTATCGTGGTAAGTATCTGAGCATTTGGGCGAGTACAGGCATCTAGTATCGGTGCATCCCTGCTTAAGAGGATTTCCACTCTTACAGCCAAATTGGGATAACACATATTTTATATGTGTTACATGTTTCTCACTCACGTAGCAGAACTTAAAGGAGAACTATGGGGAAAAACACTGACCCCATAGTTCTCCATTTTTTTCAATTGCTGCATGCACAAGACATGATCTATTCTGAAAGAAAAGTTGTCTTTGTACTGGGTTGTGCTCTGGAATGCAAGGGGGGCTGGGCAGTTAGTATACCGTGTCTCTAATGTGCTGGCAGATAGTATCAGTTTTTTGAACACTCTGTTCTAACAAACGGTAAAAGATGGAAGCATTGTATATTAATGAGGTGAAAGCATGGTGTGTCCCTAGTCTTCTATGGGGACAGACATAGTTTCTGGTCACTTGGGAGTTGAGAGAGAAGCTTGCAAATGCCTGCAACACACACATGTAAAAGGTAATGAACATTTTTTAATAAATTCGTTTTCGTTATGCTGTGTGAATAAGAACAATAACAAACATATAAAGGGGGTTTTCTGAAAATTGACTGCAAATGTGGAACTACACAAATGTTTCCAGAGCTGTTTGCATTGCAAACATGTAACCTTCCTTGCCTAACTGTATCCATTTTTTTTGGAAAAGTATACCATTGGTGCCACACACAAAAGACATTAGGCATATATGTTACACTGCTCTGAGGTTTGACATAGAAATGTACTTAAGAGGTTACCTTATACTTTAGACAGAGCCCCCCTTGGCAGCCTAAACAATTAGAAAACAAAATGGAATGGGTGTAGAGAATGGAGACCTAATGTAAAGTAAACCTATAGCAAAAGAAGACCTTCGATGACAAAAATATAATTGGACACATAATAGGAATAGCTTTGTAGTGTGGTAAACCTTACATAGATGGACATGTGTGCGATAGATTAAAATGCAATTTTTACACTGGGGTATAAAAAAACACAGGTATTACAAGCATACTAGTTGGCTCCTTTTTGTCATATGATTGCATCACATATCACCACACACATTTAACCATAGGTATGTCTTCATTCAGGAAATTTCATAAGCAAGAGGGAAAATATTCAACCAACACATGGTTAACATTTTTTTTTAAACATTTGTCTGCACACACTCTAAATATTTAAGTATCTTTTTGTGCTATACGGACAGTGTATTAGCTTGCCATGAGTTATATAGTAATATATATCTACCTACTAGCAATTATTGCCGTTTCATACCTTGTCATATTATTTCAGATAGTTAGAGCAGACATAATAATAACATGCAGTTCTAGTCAGATGATGCCATGTGGAAGCCATGCTACAGTTTGGCCACGACAGCAGTGTGTAAACACAGCCCGGTGTGAGACATTCTCCTCTTGCTGTTACTTGGACAGCAAGTAACCCAGAGATGGATGATATAGTATTACTGAAACAGGTTAGCTGAGGATACACTTCTTTGGCAGTGACAGCTGATTTGTTGCTTTAATTCCATTCTGCAGTTCGTCATCCTGTCTGTAGGAAATGTTGTCGTGTGTCAAGTAGAGGTAAATGTCTGTGATAAAGAGCACACCGTGGAGGTCTCTGCAAGCAATGATCACATATTCCTTTCCTTTGATGAAGAGCCCGGACAAATAGAAATGCAGGAATCAGAATTGCAGGCCATTCTCTCTATAATAAATGAACATTTACAGCAAGGAGTAAAGACCTATACTGGAGGATTACCAGGTGAATGTTTTATTATCTACAATTGTTTCCAAGAACCACCCGCACTCCTTACAGTCTGCAACCTTCCAATGGTGGTGGTTATCACACGGATGGCACTGTGTAAAACTCAGAATAGTCTCAACAGGTCATCAGCACACACACAGATGAATTCAATATCTCTATGATATGTTTATTGAAAATGTCACAGCATGTCATTAGAAGCTGAAGCTAGCTTTTCGGGACCTTGCAGGGACCCTTCATCAGAGTGACATAGTGACCTAGGTCACTATGTCATCACTATGTCGCTCTGATGAAGGGTCCCTTCGAGGTCCCGAAACGCTAGCTTCAGCTTCTAATGACATGCTGTGACATTCTTCAATTAACATATCGAAGACATATTTATTTCATCTGTGTATGTGTGCCGGTGACCTGTTGAGACTGTTTTATTATCTATACTTTGTTTGAAAAGCTGTATGTATCTTTGAACCTTGGATAACTTTAAGAGTTTCACCTAATTCCACCAAACTGGTCACATGGAGATTTCTAGTTTCCGCTCTGGCTTACAAGGTGGATTTGTATATACGATAAGGGATATCCAGTAGATGTTAATTTTTTTTTATTTTTTTTTACTGCAGTCGAGTAAAAAAAAAAACTTGTTATTTTAGCTGCAGAAAAATAAAGTGTAGCTCAACTCACAGTGGGAGGAATTTATCACAACTGGAGCATACAGAATCTGGAGCAGTTGCCCATGGCAACTAATCAGCAGCTCTCTTCAGTTTGCTCAGGTAAGATTTGAAAATGAGACAGAGAAGCTGATTGGTTGCAGTACAAATCTGCTCCAGTTTTGATAGATTCCTCACTATCCTTCTTATAATTCTGATATGTTTTATTTTGTTGTGCCCTCACCTGGATATATCATACAGTCTGCAATGGTCGGTGTCATTTTGAAAACACATGTAAACATTTGTGTTAAAAGCAGGTCTCTTTTTTTAATGTTCATAGAAGACCACATTATTATGCAGATTTTTTTTCTGCCAAAGAGTACATACACAGCCAAAATGCAGACACATTAAGAATGTATTCTTATGCTTTATTGTTATTGTATTTTTTGTTTTGCCTAGAGTTCTCCTTTCATTTCTTTTACTCAACCGAAAAACATTTAAGGTTCTAACTATATATCAGTTACTCTGCCACAAGCAATATAATATTATGTGCTTCATAAATACGAGGCATACCAGTTATTACCATGAATAGTCAACTACCTGCTAAAGGTTTCTTCAGAGTTTTATCACCAGAATGTTTTGAAGCTTATATGTCCAGACCAAGTTTAGCAGTGTCAGTAAACATCAGTTAACTTCACAATCACGTTTGTCATACACTGTGGGCTGAATGAGAGAAATCATTAAGATTCCCACAGTCAAGCTAAACAGCATGGATGGAGAGTTCCCCGCTGCTCATTTTTGTATAATACCTGAACAGTATCCAACAACTGATTGGATGTGGGCACTGTTTGGCCGATAACGTTCCACCCGGCTCACTCGACAAAAGTTAATTGAAAAATCAACTTTTTTAAAGTGGGTGCTGCTGGCAGGACTGCTAGATTCAGCCAAAATTAGGAACTAGGAATTAGGAAAATTAAGAACTAGGAACACACACGCACATGCATGTTCCCAGTTCTCTGTTGCATAGTTAATCTAGGTTCTTATGGAAATTATCATTTTTCATGTGGAGCTATAAAGTAGTATTGCAGTCAAGAATGGTGGTATTCATGATGTTCTTTTTTTCTTCTTAACTGTTTAGATGTGGATGTCACACGTACACCAGTCACAGCATTCTATCATGGCTGCATGACCATACGTGTTCAGCAGAAGACCTTGGACTTGGATGAAGCTATACACAAACACAGTGACATCACCTCCCACTCATGTCCTCCCATTAAGTCTGCCAAATAGGTTCATTTCTGTTATTTTTTAACCAAATATCTTTTTTATATATATGTATAAATTATTCTGACTTTGCAGTATTGTGTGTATAGTTTCGTAAAACACTGAATTTATGTAAGACCTACTGATTTTTACACCATGTCAAACCGTTTATGACCGTATCACCCTCCTTCCTTTGCTGGGAAATCTATTAATAATCAAAATACCTACAAGAGAACCCTGTGATGGAAGCTACAATTGTCCAAACTTCATGCTGTACGCAAGGTTCAGGAGTCAGAAAATGACAGCTTCCATGTGGAGCTTGTCACCCACGTGTTTTGCTTGCTGCATGATGGATAAACGTTCAAGATTGTAATATATTGTAAATATTTCAGAAAACTAATATTAATTGCCAGAAAAGTGCAGCAAGTTCTTTGCAGACTTTTATTAGAAAGCAACTGAGAACTGTGGTAATATTATGTCCTAGCAAAGACATGCAAAACTGGAAATTGTGTTCTATATTTTTAATACCAAACACTGATTTTTTTTAAAGCAACAAATTAAAAGAAAATAAAGAAGAAAGAACAAAAGCTTTCAATATTTGTATATATGTTTTATGCAATCATAGACGTCTCCCAGATCCACACCCTTTGTCAAATATAGGAGCATATTTGTGTGAAGGAAGTGTACTTGTTGTCTTATAAAAACATATGGGAAAAAAGAAAGAAGGTATTGAATATCTATGGGCAAGTCTTGTTTTTAGGCTTTTTGATTATGAAGCTTGGAGGCACTCAGGAACCATTTATACAGCATGATTTCAATCTTTATTCACAGATCACAGGGGTATAGTGTAATTCTATAAGTGCCATGGCAATCTTGCCAGCAACAGTATTGACACGTCCTTCACTGCTCCACTGCATCACTCTCTCTCCATTCCTTCTCCCTTGCTAGTGGTCTGACATCCAATAGATAAGGAGGCAGTTGGATTTCAGTTATTGGCCAATGTACCATGACTCTAAGGAGACATTGTAACTCTACCTATTCCAAGCAAATTGACATTGCCTTCTGATAGCCCAACCCCCAGCAAGCTATATTCACCCATCCGCACTCCTTCGCCACCTTCCTGCTCCATTGCTCTAATGGAGCAGGGCTTCTGGGTATGGAGGAGCATGTAACAGTGTTCAGACCTGAGTGGCCACGCACCAGACCTGAACATGGTCACATTAGGGGAGCAGTGATGTCATCAGCAGGGCTAAACTCCAACAATGGAGCTTCTGTAGGGAGGATTCCTGCAGCAGGGCATGGATTGGTGAGTAGACCTTGCTGAAGATAAGCTATCAGAAGGCACTGTCACTCTGCCCTTAATATTCCTGTTTTACTAAATCACCCATGTTCTTAAAGAGAAGTCTACAAAAATGGCCCGTGACATGGGCGTTCCATGAACAAACAGAAAAATGACGGAGGTGCTGCTCATTGCAATTGGTCCAGCTGTCATTTTTTTAAGCTTGCTCCTAATAAACGGTAGTTGGAATCTGCTTTCACTAACAACTCCACCTTTCCAGTTCTCGAGTTTTATAGGAAACATCCTTTCATTGGTCAATACAGGAACTGTATGCTGATGCAAGAACTGTAAGCCTTTAAAAAGAAAATGAATATTCCTTAAACCTGCCTGATGTCACTTAAATTAATGTGATATATTTAGAATTTTTAACACATGAAAGCCTGATGAAAGAGTTCCATAAAATAGTAACACAGCCAAGGCTGCAAGCCCAGGCTGAAATCTGTTGCCAGTTCTGTGTATGTTATTCACATGGGCTCATCTCATTACTGTACATGGAAATGTTCCATGAAAACTAGCTTTAGTTTTCAATGGGAATTTTATACTGCTGACATACTGGTAGACACACCATAAATCTGTATTTATTCACTGTCACAGCAAAAGGTGATTTATAGAAAGTGGAACAACCAATTAAATTCCAGCTGTTATTCTTTCAGTGCATGAATACAAGATACAGATATATTCTAGTGAATGTGTATTGTCAGCATCAGCACTTGTTTTTTACTTTGTGCAATTGCAATTGTGACCTTACACATAACTGGTCATAATTCTAGAAAATGGTAGCATGGTGGGTAACAATCAAATCACTTTAAAGAGTCACTAAACTCAGGAGTTAAATCCTAAAATGCATTCATGTACCTTAACTATTAACACATTGTATCTTATTTGTGTATCACTTAGCTGTAGATCCTCAAATCATCTCTGTCCTTCCTTCTGGAGGGTGGCTACGTTTGTTCCCCATGGTCCCTGTGATGGACTACAATCTCAATACAAATTAGTAAACTAAATGTGAAATTGTAGTCCATCACAGGAGTGAGCTTGGAGCAGTGACTACTTTACAACACATACAGGGACCATAGGGAACAAAAGTAGCCACCCTCCAGAAGGAAGGACAGTGTCAGTATGAATTCAGAGATGATTTGAGGATCTACAGCCGAGTGATACACAAATAAGGTACATTTTTGCTAATAGGGTACTTGAATGCAATTTAAGATTTAACCTTCCTGGCGGTATTCCCGAGTGTAGCTCGGGGTTACTTTTCTATACAGTAAGCGGTAACCCAGAGCTACACTCGGGAATGCCGTATATCATTACTTACCTTGTCCCTTGAGCCGCGCTGTGTTCTTCGGCTGACGCCGGCATCAGTCTTCCGGGTTCCGTCCCTTGCCAACGTACGCGTCGCAGGGGGGCGGAACCGGCGGGATATTAGAAAAAACGGAAAAAAATAGACTGAAAAAAGAAACGAAAAAAAAAATATCATACCGCCAGGGAGGTTAACTCCTGACACACACTGATGTGTGTCAATGATCCCACAATTCCACAGCTCCGCCAGCAGAGTGGTGAGGAGGAGGGGTAGATTTTTGCCAGTTTCTGTGGCGTGTAGTACCATTTATGCAATAGTTTCTGTTGGGATTCCCAGTGGCTTAGACATTGCGAAGTTTTCAGAGGCCAAGTGACTGCTTTGTACCATTGTTCTGGAGAGAGAGAAAAGTTTAGTTCCGTTTCACACCACCTCATGGATGGCAATTTATCAGTAGTTTTTGGTTCACTAAGTAGATTATAAAAAAAAGGGAATACCTTTCTTGGATGGGGAATTAGTACCATAGTAGTGCATGCATCTCCTAAGAAGCGTTCCATCGCGCACACATATAGAGGCCAGATAGTGTCTTATTCTGAGGTATTTATAGAAGTCGCGAGCCGGAAGAGAGTATCTCTGACATAGAGCATCAAATGGCAGCAGGCGGTCATTGTCATACAGACTGGCTATATATGAGACCCCCAAACTTGTCCAGTTGGACAAATGTATGTCTGGAAGGATGAGATCAAGAGTTGTTAGCGGTAACAATCTGAGTATAGATTTGTTATGGGATTGAGTTGGGGACTCAAGGGCATGCCAGACTCTCAAGGTCGCAGTCACAGTGTCTAAGAAAGATTTAGTGGGAGAACTATTTAGTAGGGAAGAACAAAGCAGAAGATTGAGGTCCGTAGTTAAGGAATCCCGTTCTATTTGAGACCATAATTTGTCTGGACGGGGAGTCCACCAGTATTTAGTCTGGTCCAGTAGGTTAGCTTTATAATATTTGGCAATCTCAAGGGCACACATACCTGCATAGGCTGTGGGTGTACACAGTATTGATCTTGAGATTCTAGGTTTCTTCCCATTCCAGATAAAGGTATCAATAGTGCTCTGGAGTTTCCTTAAATAGGAGGGTAGGAGGGGTATGGGAAGAGCCCGAAACAAGTATAACATATGGGGGAGAACAAACATTTTGACCAGATTAATTCTACCCGCCCATGACACAGTGGAACGGTTCAGATCTTTGCAAAGGTCCGAAATCTTTAGCAGGAGTGGGTTAAAGTTAAGCTTAAAAAGGTTAGAACTAGGGGCTGATAGGATGATACCTAGGTATTGAAGGGTATTAGTGGGGGCCCAGACGAAAGGGGCTATGGAGCTAATGATACGTCTAATGGTAGTCGGGACATTTATAGCTAGCATTTGGGATTTGGAATGATTAATTTTATAGAGGGAAGCTGTACTAAATCTTGCCAGGATCTCTTGGACTGCTGGAAGGGAATGTACAGGATCAGTCATGGTAATAATCACGTCATCTGCATAAAGCCCAATTTTGTGCATGCACTTGCCCACAGACACTCCACTGATGGCAGGGCTGTCGCGGATAGCAGCAGCCAGAGGCTCCATGACCAATGCGAAGATCAGCGGGGACAGGGGACATCCCTGTCGCGTACCATTGGTAATATGAAATGGAGCAGACAAGAGCCCAGAGGTCCTTACTCTCACACTGGGATGTGAATATAGGGCTTCAATAGCAGAGCCCAAAAAACCTGTATTACCAAATTTCAACAACACGGCCCGAAGATATTCCCAATGCACCCTATCGAAAGCCTTCTCTGCATCCAAAGAGAGGAGCAGAGAAGGTTTCTTAGAGTGTTCTAAAAATTGCAATAGATCAACCATACGTCTGGTGCCGTCTGGCGCTTGCCGCCCGTAGACAAAGCCCACTTGGTCAGAGTGGATTAGATCAGTGTCTCCTGGGGGCGTGGTCTGGCCACGATCGAGTATGGCTGCCTGATCTGAGTGCTGCATCACAGGACCTCTCAGATTAGCAACTTACAGCATATAAAACAGCAAATCACTCGTCGGATTTACTCCCCTAGGTACCGCACCTGCTCCAGCCATGATAAAAAGCAAAGACAAGGCTAAGGGACCTAAGAAGCTGACAGACTTCTATCCACGGCCTGAACGGGGGATCAATCAAAATGGCTCCTTCACCTCACGGCCCTCAGAAACACAGTGCAGTACAATCCCGGATATGGAGCTTAGCTGCAGACAGGAAGGCACTCATGGAAGGGATCTCCCTAAGCGACCAGCGAACTCACCCTTAAGCTCGCCACGAACCACGGGAACAGTGATTAAGAGGCAATCTACAGCCCCAGGCCCCTCAGTTTCAGTTACCTCAGGAGTCATGGTTACCTCAGGAGTCACAGTTACCTCAGGAGGCACAGTCCCATTACAAGATGTCCCTGCCACTGACACCCCTGCATCAGAATCGTGTATAAAACACATGCTGCTGTCCCTGCGCTCAGAATTTCAGCATGATCTCCAATCCTCACTTTCTGGCCTGCAATCTCAAATTTCTGAATTGGGCTCCCGCACAGATAAAGTGGAATCGTACTTTAATGATTATGCAGCCGCTCATAACGATCTGATAGCGATGTTGTGGAAGGAGGCGGCATCCCTGCGTAGTGATATTCTATGTGTACAGGAGACCCACTTTTGTAAAGATAAACCCCCTATCTGTAAAAACAGATACTTCTCGCACTATTTTTTTGCCCATTCGGAAAAAAAAACCAGCAATTCTAAAGCAGACTCATATGAATTACGCTAAAAGTAGCCATGACCAATCGAGACCATGCAGAACTGAGGTTTTTGTTGTTTCCTAGGCCGCATAGGGGAGTAGGCCCCACTTTATATTTACACAATTGTGTGTGTGTATGTCTGTATGTGTATAAATAAAATGTGTGCTTGTTCACAAATGTGGTAATTATGAGCAGTGGCGTCACGCGGGGGGGGTGACTGATGGTCATTTTGGTGTCACCCCCTCTAAAAAGTCGGGCACTTGGTCATGGACTGAGAGCCCGGCAGTGTCAGGAGAGAGGAGGGGACCCGGCGGCATACCTCATCCTGCCGGGTGAACGTCCCCTCCTCTCTGTCCCCAGCAGGCATCAATCAGATGACCGCGCATGTGCGATGGCGTCACATGCATGCACGATGACGTCACGGCGGGTGCCACCCGGTCTCCGCTCTGGGTGGCACCCGGCCTTGGGACGCCCCTGATTATGAGAGTGCAGGATGATAATAGTCATAATTGTGTATATGGAATGCATGATGCGATGACTATTATAGCAAAAATGGACATAGTAGGGAATAGAGAACACAAAATCTGACATATGTAGCAGGGAGTATTACTACAGATTCCACTGTAAAACAGCACTATTGAAAGGAAGGATATTATGAAACATTTATCAAACTAGGGCATCAATGAGTGCAGGATGTCCCTATAAAATGTCCTTAAAATGCCTTGAAATGTATGAGTAAGAAATCTTATGTTGAAATTTCAGAGCTGCTGAGTAACTCTTTCTTCGGGCTACCAGGTCAGTTGGGGTACATACCTTTGAATGCCTGCCCTGGTAGGGAGTGCTTCCCCTAATCACTACATGGTAACTACATCACTGTGTTGTGATGCAGTCCCGCACTAGCCATCCCATCCAGTCATTGAAATGATTAGAGACAGAATCATACCAAAAGTTGTGGACTCAAATCAGTGCCACGTGTGCAAGCAAACCTCAGCTCAAGTCCAAACCATCAGAACTGAAGCCACACTCTGATGTTTATACAATTTTTAATATCTTTATTATTCCATGTGGTATTCACACCCCACCATACTTCTCTTCTAAAGCTGATTCTAATTACAGAGACAATATAGTTCTGTGTTAGAGTGAAATTTGTCAGACTTTGAGAGACTGGAGTCTGTTGTACAGCTTCTGTTTGTTGCATGGACTATACTAACATTTCATTAGGAATTATACAGTTAAAGTGTATGTGTAGCCAAAACTGTTTTTTTGTTTGTGTGTTTTTAGTTTTGGGTAGAGTAGGAAAGGGTTAAAACCTCTGCCAGCTGTGTACCATTGTGGGAATTCCTAGTCACTTCCTGTGCCAGAAGTGCAACAGGAACTTAGGCAAAATTTCTCAAAGTGAGAGGAACTTCCCTCCTAGAGAGTTGTCCCCGAACAGTTGTTCTGAGCACAACTCTAAAATCTTGGATTTCCCCTCGCTTCCTTTGAAGATTACAATGGTCACCAGTTTAAATAGAAAAGGCGTGTCTTCCCATTGGAAACACGAACAGAAATAAAAACTTGATTCTAACCCTTCCCCACTTTATCTCAAACTAAAAAATAATTTTGCCTATACATACTTTAAGTTGTGAAACATGTTCTAATGTACTCATATTTTCACATACTTTTCATTAAGGAGGGTAACACTTATAAAGGTGGACTATGATCCAAAAGTCAATTATTACTCAGATTATTTTTGGAATTTTCAAGCAACATGGTTTGGTGTGTTTCAAAATTCACTTTACACATCCTAACCTATAATATGGTGTATGCATGGCAGTAGCTGCTCAGTAAAAGAATAGTTAAATATATATAGAAATAAAAATACAAAAAGACTCTGCAGCCAGTAACACATAGTAAACTGTATTGATGTAAATCTGTTGTCTAGACTATTAAGTTTACACCTGATGTGAGTATTTTGGAAGTTGGAAGGAATGTTTCACTTTTTCTCCAGAAAGCCCTTTTAATCCTTGGTTTCCTGCAAGTCACACATGGTCCTTGCATCAGAGCACTGAGCCTAAGGAACATATGGAGGCGGCTTCTCAACAGGTAACACCATGTTAGTAGAGTCATACTGTGAATGTAGATTTGAAGCCAATGCATTCATAGAGTTGGAGTGGGATGGATGCTGGATGTCATCTGATAATGAGATATCTGCAGAGGAAGTAGCTGGATACGAACCTGAAGGCTGTGAAATGGTAACAACATTTTTTTTTTAACATGCTTGTACACACAATATTATTATTAAATACACAAGCTATTTACAAAGCCTAAAATACAGCAAAAAAAAAGAGCCCTGGGGTGGAGTGGTTTATGGTTCAATTTAATAGTAAGTTGGGCCGGAAGGTTTTTTTGCCCAAACATTAATTTTACTTCAGTTATATTGTAGTTCATAATATTTAGAGCTACAAAGTAGCAACATTACAGTTAAGCTTATTAATAATCTAAATGTAATATATATTGGTTTTGTATATATATTACTTTCATTTATTATGATCAGAAATAAATTGTCTTTCTTTGAAAGTGAAATATTGTGTGTAAATATTTTGTACTTTCATATTCAACCAGCAGGTGGAGCTCTCAGCTCTTTTTCCTGTTTGCCAGGGATTTCTTAGCCCCTCTTCTTTTTAAGGAGCCTATTGTTTATGGAGCTTAATAGCTAAAGCTGTAATTTTCATGCAAAGGTAACTGAGATACTTTATCCCCCTCGTTCCCCCCAGCACCCTTTAATACAACTTCATCCCATATTTTAATCAGAAAAGGGAATACCTTGCAGAAATGGACACCAAGGATTAGGAGAATGGGATTATTGGCTAGGCATATTAGATTTCGCAGAAGGGATAAAAAAACAGAATGCAATGATTTGCAAATCTCATAAACCAGAAAATAGAAGACATATCAAATGTTTAAACTGAGAAAATTTACTATTTTAAGAAAAAAATTGAAATTGATGGAAGCAACTCGTCTCAAAAAAGTTGGGTAAGTGTCAAGTTTACTACGGTGTAGCATTCCCTCTTCTTTTAACAACATCTGGGAACTGAGGTTTTGGGAGAGGAATGTTCTCCAATTCTTGCCTGATATATTCTAACTGCTCAACAGTCCTGGGTCTTTGTCGTATTTTGATGCCGAAATATTTTCAACTGGGGAAAGGTGTGGACTGCAGGCAGGCCAGTTAAGCACCCGGTCTCTTCTACTACGAAGCCATGCTGTTGTCCTAGATGCAGTATGCGGTTTAGCATTGTCCTCAAATATAAAAGGCCTTTCCTGAAAAAGACGTCTGGATTGGAGCATATGCTGCTCTAAAATCTGGATATATCTTTCAGCTTTGATGGTGCCTTTCCAGCTGTGCAAGCTGCCCATTCCATACGCAACAATGCACCACCATGCCATCAAAGATGCAGGCTTTTAAACTGAGCGCTGATAGCACATTGGAAGGTCCCTCTCCTCTTTAGTTTCTAGGCCGCAGAGCCCGTGGTTGCCAAAAATGTCACATTTCGATTCGTCTGACCACAGAACAGTTTTCCACTTTGCAACAGACCATTTTAAATAAGCTTTGACCCAGAGAAGTTGGCAGCGTTTCTGGATCATGTTCAGATATGACTTCTTCTTTGCATAATAGAGCTGTAACTTGCAATTTTGGATGGCATGGCGAGCTGTGTTCACAGACAGTGATTTTTGGAAGTATTCCTGAGCCAATGCAGTGATGTCCATCACAGAATCATGCCTGTTTTTAATGCAGTGCCGTCTGAGGGCCCGAAGATCACGGGCATCAATATTGTGTTTCGACCTTGTCCCTTGCACACGCAAATTTCTCCAGATTCTCTGAATCTTCTGATGATATTATGTACTGTAGATGATGATATATTTAAAGTCTTTACAATTTTATGTTGAGGAACATTATTCTGAAATTGTTCAACAGTTTTTAGATGTGGCTTTTAACAGATTGGTGAACCTCTGCCCATCTGTACTTCTGAGACACTCTGACTCTCTAAGATGGTCTTTTTATACCAAATTATATTACTGACCTGTTGCCAATTAACCTAATTAGATGCAAAATGTTCTTCCAGCTCTTCCTTGTTAGTACCACTTACTTTGCCAGCTTTTTGTTGTCCTGCCCCAACTTTTTTGAGATGTGTTGCTACCATCAGTTTCAAAATTACCTAATTTTTTTGCAAATGGTATATTTTCTAAGTTTAAACATTTTATATGTTTTCTATTTTCTATTGTGAATAAAATATGGCTTTATGAGATTTGCAAATCATTGCATTCTGTTTTTATGTAGATTTTACACAGCGTTCCAACACTTTTGGAATTGGGGTTGTACAAATTGTCTCACTGAAACTTTAGACAGCAGCATTTGAGAGAGAAGAGATGTCAGTGCTCTGACTAATTCGCTTGTGTGTGGAAATTTCATTCTTGAGCTCTAAAAGGCGTAGGCTTTTCTTTGCAGGCGTTTAGGAGAAACTGAAAACCTCACCTGCTTGTAGAGGATGAGGATGTATAATAGTAACCACTTGAGGACTTTGCGCATAGGAGATGCACCCTAAAAATGTTTTCAGTGGTGTATCTCCTACGCCCAATTCCTCTTCCCCTGCCATCTCTCCCCTGTTGCTATGACTGGCAATTACCAGCTGCCAAAATGACAGCCAGAAATTGCTATATATCACAAAGCAGGTGAGGCTGTCAAAATACAGTGGCTCCTGTGTAAATATTGTATATGATATTATGTGTGACTTGTGATCTGCATATGACATCAGTTAAATAAACTTTAAAAAATTTAAAAAAGTTAATGAAATATTCCTTTTTAACCAGTTGTTAACCCTTAGTTAACGCTAATCAGTTTTAATTGACTCCTTCTTCTCCTTCTCCCCTTAGCTATTATTTTTCTGCTGATTTTTTTATATTTCTTTTTTTTTAAATATTTAGACTTCTGTTTTAATTTTTATTTGTTTATTTTTTTCATTTTCACATTAAAAAATTAAGCAGTTTCATTTATTCATGTGCAAGTTTGCCACGCTTTTTAACAGAAACATAATTTTAGCTTAATTTTTAAAAAGTATACATTTTATAGAATAAAATGTATACTTTTTATTTACAGTAGCACTACATTTAAAAAAACCATACATAATAAATGCATTTCTATCAAAAAGCAATGTATATAATTTTTTATGTTATTATTGACAAAGTTATTGCCGAATAAATGGGCGCATAGTGGAAAGCTTAAAACAGTGTTAATTTTGATAGCAAATTTCGATTCAGTTTTAGTCAAAGTCTTTTGACTAAAATGCCATTTAGTTTTAGTCATAGTTTAGTCATCTGAATTGTTTTAGTTTTAGTTTACTAAACATCACAAGATTTTAGTTTTAGTCATATTTTAGTCATCTGAATTATTTTAGTTTTAGTCTAGTTTTAGTCAACTAAATATCATAAGATTTTAGTTGACTAAATCTACGGTAAATTTAGCCTACTAAAAGCTATTGGGTTTAGTTAGTCATTTAGGAATTTCTCTAGATTTTCCAATCGATTATGTACTCCTGGAGGAAACATATGTTAACCTGTTATCACTTATGGTATTAATGTTTGAACAGGGTTAATAACTGGTTAAAAAGGAATACATTTTAACTGTTGTGATATACAGGATAACATGTCTTTATTTATCTTAAAATTAGATTGAACCAAGTCTTATAAAGAAACAATAATATTGAGTATTTTCACAAAGGACCAATAATTAAATATGCATTGATTATAACAACTTGCATATGACATTCTTCATTCTTTCAAACAGTGCAACTCTAAAATATGAAAATTAAAAACTATGCTGGCTGTAATGCCATTGCCCATATTACCTATTAGCCATTAATTCAAGATGGAACTGGAAGTCCAAAGAGATTATTTTTGATTGGATCTCTTCCCAAATCGTCTCTCCCTAACATTTTAGTCTAGTTTTAGTTAGTTGACTAAAATGTCAATATATTTTCGGTATAGTTTTAGTCATCATAACAGTTTTTATTTAGTTTCATTTTAGTCACTGAAAAAGTGTTGTTGAAAAAAAATTAACACTGGATTAAAGTTACTCGATCCATATGGGGTATAAAATATGAGAACCAAAGTGGTTAATATGCAATATTTCACATATCAAAAAAAAATATTTTTTGTTGTTCTAACCATAGTAATAGAAATACAAAACCACTATACATTCCTTTGAAATATCCAGTTTACATTCTTTGTATAAGTACACTTTATGTATTTGAAGACAACCAGGCTGCTCGAAATCAACACCATGAAAAGAGTTCAATAAAATGAATGAACAGTCAAACTAAAATTAATTGTTTAATGGGCAACTATAACATCAGAAAGCTGCTTTTTAGATCTGACTGGTAGAGAAGGGCATTGATTTGAGGTTACCTGCAGTGGTAGTGGATATGACGCATAGGAAGGTAGGGAGGATGATGGAGAGCAGAAACCAGTATAGGTCAGGATCTGTTGTGCTGGATTGTAGAGTATCTGTGGAGGAGGCGAGTTAAAGTTGTGTTGTGAAATTGGTGCCTAGAGGAGAAACATAACATAGAATTTTATATAATAGTATATTTCACCTTGCTGTGTTTTACAGGCAACATTGACTGGAATAAGACGTTTGCTAGAAAAAAAAAACCAGTCTGTATTGCTCCAGAATAACCAGTCATATTCAGACATATTCAAAAGAATGTGAAAAGCTCATGACATAGCTTCGACCGTGGCTCCCTACAATCACCTCTCACCCTAGTTATATACAAATCATAAGAAACATATGAAAAAATAAGGGTTTATAGAGAGGTAGGAGACCAATGCATGGATAAAATATATAAAAATGTATTGGACATAAAATAAATAATATAAAATGTATACAATTCAGGCAATTATCCACTCCAGACACTGCATGTGTGTGATAAGTACCGGATGCCTATTCTGGGTGGGGCTACTCACCTGCTTGGATAATTGCCTGAATGCGTTTTCTCATTCTACGCAAAGCTTGATGATTGATATGTGTTATTGCTCTAATATGTAAAGAGATTAATTTTATGTACAATTTCCATTGTTAGATTAGAATTTGTTGGCCCCTGAAGAAGCTCTTTGTGAAACGCGTTGGAACGAAACATTTCAGATTTACATACTTGGATGTTACACCAAATGAAATTGCTTGGAATCTCAGTTGCTAACTAGACATACTTGATTGAGGTTGTATTTTTCTGGGCACATGCTCTTTTAAGCTGTTGTGGTGGGATTGTACATTTTCATGAATTTATGTCCAATACATTTTGATATATTTTATCCAAGCATTGGTCTCATACCTCTCTATAAACTCTTATTTTTTCATATGTTTTTTCTATTCAAAAGAATGAGTTGTGTGAAACTTTGCATCCGATGGGCTGTTTTAGGGCAACACAGGCATTCCTTATTTGTGCCATACTGGACAATTGTGCAAGGTATACAAACATCCTCCACACACCAAACAATCTCTTTATTGAAGACCTTTATTAATTCACTGTCAATATGTAAAGTGATGTTTCTGGCCGCACGCAGTCACAGTTGCCATCTGAAGGGGATTGAGTGTCGCCCTAAAAGGTCACGTTGCATATTGATGGTGAATCAATAAAAAACCTTTAGTAAAAAGATTCTCTGGTGTGTGACGGATGTTTACCTTGCATCTGTGGACTAGTACAATCCTTGAGCACCTATAAACTTTGTTTTTATCACAATATGGGGCGTGGCTGGATCTTTACTATACTACCGGAAAACAAAACAATATGTTTTTTGAAGAATACAAGTAACTTCAGCCACCACTTACCGGGAAAGTTCAGGGTATTTCTAGTGAGCACATACTGAGGTATTATTATAGGGTTTACCGCAAAGTGTTTTTAAATCTCATTTACGTGTTTAAATGCTACTTCTTGGATATTTGTGTTATTGCATTAAATAACACTGCCTCTGTGTTTAACAATGGTTCACATATCATCCACATAAGGAGTGCATTGTTTTAGGTTGCTCCCAGCATGATATTATTAACTAAAATGTAATGTAACCTTGTAATGTTCTCTTTATCCATGTATAGTATATGGAAAACCCTACTTTATTATACACATAGTTTGTATTACCGTGTGATAACGGCAATGCACACAGTACACTTTTTCTTTCTTTTAGACAAAGCTGGATAGTGTACAGCTTAATATCCAGATCTCGTAAGAAAAAATTCCTACCATATCCTTGAAGGCTCCAAGGACAGCCGCTGTGACACTGCCAAGGAAGAGGCCCACAATATTCAGGACGGTGCAGGTCCACAGCAGCCGGTATAAGTGAACCACATCCTGGCAACTATTTACGCCAACAAATTCATAGAAGCTGCCAGACTGTTCTGAACTGCCAAGTAAAAAAAAAAACACTTGTCGGTTTACATCTAAGATGTTAATGATTTAACAAAATATATCCAAGAGACATGTCACCCCATCTCCCTCTGCTATAATGTTTTAACACGATTCTTGCCATTAATTTTCTTCTATACAATATTATGCGTAGACTCTTGGGTGCTTTATAGCTGTATATGGTGACACCATATAACCTCGCTGTAACCCCGCTCAATGCAATCAATGCAGCAGAGGTTTTCTTAACCCGACAGGTAAATGACAGAGCAGTAAGTCCTGGGTCATCAGGGAGGCAGGGATAGCGTGTTACCTGCCTCCCTGATGACCCAGGACTTACTGCTCTGTCATTTACAGGTGAAACTTGAATAATTAGAATATCGTGCAAAGTTCATTTATTTCACTAATGCAACTTAAAAGGTGAAACTAATATATGAGATCGACTCATTACATGCAAAGCAAGATAGTCCAGGCCGTGATTTGTCATAATTGTGATGATTATGGCTTACAGCTCATGAAAACCCCAAGAACCCCAAATCCACAACCTCAAAAAAGTAGAATATTACATGCAATCGATAAAACAAGGATTGTAAATAGAACAATATCGGACCTCTGAAAAGTACAAGCATGCATATGTACTCAGTACTTGGTTTGGGCCCCTTTTGCAGCACTTACTGCAATTACTTTTGCACGATATTCTAATTATTCGAGTTTCACCTGTACCTGTCGGGTTAAGAAAACCTCTGCTGCATTGATTGCATTGAGCGGGGTTACAGCGAGGTACAGCGCACAACAGCACTGAAGTACCGGCTTTAAATTTGGGATCGAGCGGAGCCCACTTTTGAACTGCAGTCAGGCTTACAATACAACGCCGCTCTGGACGCACTGCCCTTGGAATATAATCAGTCCCTGTGTCAACGTGCGGCCGCACTCACAAGGGAAAACTTTGGGCTGTCTCTCACCTATGAAGTGAGAGGTGTAGCTCTGCCGGGCAATATTTGTCCAGGATCTATCAAAAAGAAAAAAGCTGTGGAAATCTTCAGAAATTATAGCAAACATCTACTAGGATTACAATCTACTACATGAATACCTCCGATTGTGGCACTATCCTGGCATCTATTACCTAATCACGGATGGACTCTCTCTCTCACTGTGGCCACAGATGAATAAGTGAGTAACTTTGCTACACATCGATATAATTGTATCCACTGTTGCTACACAGTGTGTTTGCTTACATCAGTGACTGCCTGTTATCCTGCCAATACATTAACCCTAACCATCCTGTCCTTTATTTGGGCCATCTCAGGGAGGCTGAGTTTCTGTTTTTAAACACATTTTAATGTCATGTATGAGGTGATTTATCTTTATACTGGTTGATGCTCTAATAAAATATGTTTTGATACTTATACTATTTAAATTACTTGCTCACTGGATCGCTCCATTAATGGGATTTCCATATTAAGGGGATTGTGCTTTTGAATACGAATTTTGAAACCCAGGAGCTTAGTCCACATAATCTGTTTATTTTTTGCGTTACTCCTTTCCCCAGTGTGTATGCAAAGAGAAAATACTCTTGCATAGTGAACAGCCTAGTTGCCTTTAGTAAAGCAAACCCACTATGTAGGGTGAAACAACGTGATCCACTGAAACAGAAACAGCTATGTAGGGGAGCATAAAACTTGGCAAGGGCACAGTGATGTTGCGGTAGATGTCATAGTCTTGCATTATGGCAGAAAATAGCCTACTGACAAGACACAAGGAGGTCATGCTGCAAGGTTTGTCCTAAGAAGACAGGTGTTTCCAAATGTGGTTTCACAGCTCTATTACAACAGCACAAATGGACAAATTTGAGGGTGGAAAAACGCTTTCAAGTCTAATCTTCCACTTTTCCCAGCATGAATCAACTTTATTGTTCAGTCTCACTAATACTTAATTAATTTTCCTGTTAAGGGTGAGTAATATTACAGTGAAACTCCTAGCAAACTGCTAAGTACACAGTTGAAAAATGTTTACTGTTTTACCTACCAAAGGATTTGTAATTTTGACCAGCCATTCTTGAGATACACCTCTGCTATGTCAAAAAGAATACTCTGCTACTTCCTGGTTGAGCATCACTGCTTCCTAGGCCAGCTCACTGAACAGAAGTGATGATGTTTATTCACTGCCCAATGAGAAAGCTAGAAGCAGAGAAGTGACCCAGGAAGATGATTTGCTGAATCCGAAACATTAATTGATTAATTCAGGAGCTACATGTGTCACCTGTCTGTCTGTGCAGCATGAAAAGTGTGTAAATCACAAGAACACTACAACATTTTGGTTGTCTTAATATTTGTGCTTCATACCTGCAAGATTCTACTGCTTCTAGTTCTTCATTCAGTTTTAGAATTTGTCAATTTCTGCGAAACATTGCATTGCTTTCATACTTAATAATAATAATTGCCATTTTCTACATTAGTTCTACAAAGTTAAAGTTTAGGGTTAAAAATAATTAGGCTCTATCAGTCCATTCCCATCCAGACAAAAAAAATACTGCTTGTCTTGTTTTCTCTGGTCTGGATGCACTGGAACACATGAAAACGGATGCAAAGGCACTGGACTGCACCTGAAAGCCAATTTTTAGCTAAAAAGAAAATTGCGGCAAAAACGCAGTGCACTGTGTTTGCAGATCTGCTCCAGAACAAGCCCCTATATCTATTCCTGTGACTTCAAATGGCCTTTAATATCAAATCGCTCTACCTTTTTTCCAGATTTTGCAAAATAAATATAGCCCATGGGTCATAGTTTTAAAACTGAACTCTTCAGAGTAACTTATAGTTTAGAAAAACAAGAAACTTTTACTAAAGCTGACCTCCAGGCAAATCATTACAAACACAATTTAATCCAGTTTTGTATTCGTTAAAAAACAATTGTAAATTTTAAATATATGTTTTATATATATCTAGTGTAAGTACCTGGATTTGTCTTGATTTTAGATTTAAGAATAAGGAAGAGACAATAATGAACCCATCAAGTTCTGAGTGCAGATTGAGGACTTCATTAGTATTATGAGTATGCTGCTGCCCTTCATTGTCCAAATAGTGGCTGTCCATGTCCCAGACTGGGCTATATTGCTCAACTTGCATATGATGTACTGGAAGGTCTGGGAGCCGGATATATGGCAGGTTAGGTTGGCCTGAACGATAAGTAAAACCGTTCATGTTTGTCTGGAGTTCAGCTTTTAGCATATGCTCCGTGACAGCAGGCATAAATGCACAATAAGAAAAAAAAGATCCTATTACATACTTTTCACAGTCATAGAGATCACAACAGTAGCATGTATGAGTCCTAATTCTCAGATGACATTGACTGCTTGAAGTGGAGCATGTTACCTGTACCGTATAGTGAAAAGAAGAAAGAAAAGCTTATTTGCTCATGATACCTTTGAAATTAATACAAATATCACTGTTGTGTCATTTTTTTTTACAAATGCCTGTTTCCTGGCAAATAAAAATGTACAAAATAAAAGCCTGTTCATTTCTCCAGCATCTGTCACCTGGCCAATAATACTGCTTATGAAAGACATGATTCCGCAGAGCTACTAATTATTGTTTGCAACATTTTACAGTATTAACTAGGGATGCACCAATACTGATACTAGTATCTGTATTGGTGCCGGGAACTGAGTATTTGGCTGAGTACTCATGCTTGCCCAAATGCTCCAATATGTGCCCCTGATACTGGAACTTCCAGTCAGAAGGAGATTTCCTCTGACCGGCAGGGCCGCTAGGGAACATGGAGCAGGCTTCCTGGTCAATCAGGAAGGTGGGCAGCGGGTAATGACTGACCAACCGGTCAAACAGCCGGCTTGATGTTGATGGGCTGGGAAGCCAGCTTCCCAGCCAACCAGCATTGAACCAGCCAAACAGAATGGGGTTGCTTTCCCGGGCACCCGGGTGGCAGGTAATGACACGGCTCAATGCTAAAGGAATAAACAGTACCTGCACTTGGTATCAGCAAGTACCGAACGAAAAATATCAATACTCGTACTCAATACCAAAAAAAAGGTTTTGGTGCATCGCTACTATTAACAATATTCCATTTAAAGATACTATAATTAAGCTCACAAGGGAAAATAATGATTTTAAACACAGTTATATTGTTTCCATTTACAATTAAGAAAACACAGGAATTATTACTTGTTTTATTTCCTGACTATCACTGAAAATAATTTTGGCTTTATACTTTATAATGAAGGGGGAAGATGTGTTAAAAATGATCCAGGTGTCAAATATGCTAGTTATATCGAAGCTAGCCGAAGGATCGGCCGAAGCTACGGCCAGATCCTTCGGCAGCTTTGTGAATAGACCCCTTAGTGTCATTTCCTTGCAGGCATTCCCTAAGACATAACATTTATTTCAAAGCCTGAAAGTTAAAATGAACACCATTCACTTTAGGCCATATAAGAGTCCCACACCACAATTAAAGCCCACATATGGGATATACTGGTATGTGCCAGTATTGTAATATATTACTTAAATGGCTATTTTTGTGGATGGAATGATTGTATTAAGATTTTCTAGCACAGTATGAGGCACTGTGTGTGCACAAGCTATGGTTTCCAACCTTGTACTAGTTTAATTAGGTATCAAAGGGCACACATTTCAAGTACTTGTTTTCAGGGTTAATAGAATATATTTTTTGTAAACAATATTTGCAATAGGATTAGTTAGCTAAAACAATAAGCATTAAAATAGCTCTAGTACATTTTAAAAACATTTCTGTCCATTTATGTGCTTGTAAAAACACACATTCAGGTTCTTAAAACAATCTACCAAACAAAAGCCTTAGAACATAATTTTTATATGCAAAGCAGTTAGAGAGGTTTTGTTTAGACAACACATATCAAAACTGCTGAATCAGGTATGGTCACAAATGTTTCAAACCCCCTTGGTTATCACAAGTATATGTGCAATATTATGTGCAATAAAAAAAAAAAATCATATGTACTCTGCAACACATGCACATTTCTCCATGTTTTGTATCTTAAAAAATACTGTAAAAAAAATCCTGTTGCTATGCCTGAAATCTAGTGAGTTCATAACTGCCTGTTGTGGGATGACAATGTCATATCCGCTGCACTGAAATTCCAAGCAGTGTTATCAGCCCTATCTGAGTACTCCTCTTGTGGATCTCATTACTGCAACAAGAGGGGCGGGTTCTGTAGTCCAGCGGGGGAGAACTCAGACATGGATGACAACATATTGCTTGGTATTTCGGTACAGCAGAAGAACTGTGTTGTCAGATCAAGCAGGGGGTTAGGAACTCACTGGATTTCTGGCAGAATCAACAGGTCTTTTTCTGTACTTGCAGCATTTGAAAGGGATAAAACATGGGAAAATGTGCATGTATTGCAGAGAAGTACTGCATATGTTTTTTTTTTATTTTGCCTTACATAAACTTTAAGTAACCCCAGAGTTAACAAAACAAAACACTGCACACATGCAGATGAACAGTTGTTGCATTGACAAGGCTGTATGTATATTAGTATATTCTTTTTTAACAGCATTGCTTTTTTATTGATGTAGACTTACTTGTGTCTGTTGTGTGTCATAAGCAAGTCCTGATCCACTTGCATAGAAATTACATCTCCCATTATACAAAGGTCTTGGTTCCTAAAAAGAATGGCACATTTTAAATCTGGAGCAGATTTGCACTGCAATCAATCAGTTTCTCTGTCTCATTTTTTTAAAGTCAGCACTTTTAAAGGGTGCTGTGACTAAAAAGGTTGAGAAACGCTGCTATAGACATCCAAAAAGAAAAAGAAAAATAATGTGGGACTCTTTAGGTATAAAATGATACTCCAATATGATTATTGTTAAAATAGTCAATGTTATTAATATCCACTTAAAATATATTATAATAAAATATTGATGTGCTTCATCATAAATGCAAATGTACAATAAAAATAATAATTAATAAATATATACTGTATATCCACATTAGTTCAACTTGTGATTAGGAGGGAATAAAGGCTTATGATGATGTAATATAGATATTAAGTTGTTGGATGAAGGTGAAGTAATTGAGGAAATCAATATTTTATTATAATATATTTTAAGTGCCTATTAAAAAAAATTATATATTTTTTTACACTAATGAAACAGGAGAACACATTTGTACCTGAAAAGCCCCACATTATGTTGCTTTTACCTTTTGGTTGTCTAATATACAGTACATTATTGTCCTGTCTGACACATCCAAGCTGTAAAAAGACAGTAGAGGGTGTTCCACTTTTTGTTATTCTAAGAACATTTTAAATGAAACTACAAACTTTCTGGTTTATACTCACTGACCTCTGTAGCTGCAAGAACTGTGGAGCAGTTAATTCTCAAAGTTCATAGCACTGTATATTTCAAATTGTGCTTTTAACTCAGCTCACCCAGCTCTCCCCTTTCAGAGCACTAGCTCTGTGTTTACATTAGCGATTAGAAGGCTTGGAGGCTGCCAACTCACTGCTGGAAGGGGGGTGCAGGGGAAGCTGAGCTGCTGAGAGAATGACTTGAAACGTTTTAAAGCTACTGCTGTGAACCCTGAGAATGAATTGCTTCACAGTGCCTTTAGCAAGAAAGGTCAGTGAGGGCTGATTTTCAAAGCTCAATTAATGTTTAGGAATATGCAAAAAAAAGGGAACGTCCATAGTCTGACCCCAGTTATACCAAGTTGGCAACACCCATGGACCAGAGATGGACATCGTGGAAATTTCTGGTACATTTTATAAGTGATGTAAATTTTAAAATGCTACCACACTGTAGGCTCATCTTGAAGTATTATAAATGATGTGTGGGAATGGAATTTTCTCTAATTCAAGATATATCTGTCAGAACTTAGCAAAAACTGAAGGAAACAAGTAGGACACATGAGAAAATAACCACCGAAATGGAATCAAACTCTGTTCAGGGAAGAGGTGGAGGACTTCTGCAGTACAGAAGGTACACAGCACTTTTCTTGGAGTTCCCCATGTTACAATACACATAATTAGAAAGTACATTTATAAATAATTATCATATCATGTTCATATTCATTTATAAATAATAATCATATCATGATAATAATCATATAACAGTTGTTTAATTCTGTCATCTAAAAAATTACAGGAAGCAATTTAATAACTGTTATAATAACTGCACAACAATCAAACTAAAACTGTCTGTCCCTGGAAGTGTGAATTCTCATTCAGAAACTGCTGGACAGTTTAATAGAGATCTTTGTCCTTTATACCTATTTTGTAATGAGCAGAGAACTATATCAATCTTTATAATCCTACCAAGTAATCAGAGCAAATGCACAGCTACGCAAGAATGAAGACAGGTAGATTAATGTCTTCTATTCATCACACTACTTGCTGTGACCTTCTCCACGGCCAAGGAAACCAAAGAAACTGTTACTGGAAATGGATAAAACCAAAATGTAAAGGTTTAAGCTCCAATTAAAGAGGAATTTTTGGTGATACCGCTGTTTTCAAACAACACAAACGTGATGCTACATATATGTGTTGTTACAGAAGATACTAGATTAGTTACGCACCAATTACCCATTAATAATGTTATCTGCAACCTTGAATCTGTCTTCCATTTCTGCTCCATTTTAAACTCCTAAACACTACTTGGCATGTGTAATAGCATATCGTAGCAGTTATCTGTGCTGGAATTGACAGCTGTCATTGTCCAGCGCTAAGCCTTACAACTTAATCAATCCACATTGTGTTACAGGGGAAGTGCGGTGACATCACAGGACCTTCTGTCAGTCCAGAGGCTGGCATTGAGCTCATCTAATAGTCTAGTTCAGACCTGGGCATTTTATGTCCCATGGGCTACATCTGGTCCTTGATTGTCCCTGTCCAACCCGTGGTCCGGACACAGACCAATCACCGACTTGTGCTCAGATATGGCTGGCTGACAGTGGATACTCCAGCCTGCAAGGCTGGTATATCCACTGCAAGCTATAGCCCAGTGCAGGTCCCCTCCTCTTCAGTCGTTAAAGTGATACAAGGTAAAATAATGGGGGTAGGGAAGTAGACTCTGCCATTTGTATTTTCAGGTTTTAGTGTATTTTGGAAGGCTCATAGTAAATGTAGCATCTCATAACAATTACAACACAAGTGCACTTTGAGAACATTTATACATTGTAGGTTCACATACCCTTCTTCAGCCTTATTGCAAGTGTCCCATTTGCCTGTTCCCACACTGATAACATGTTCACTGTGTTTTCTGCTCTTCCTGAGCACACATATTTCAATCTACATTTAATTCTATGGAAGGCTGTACACGGCAGGGATGCGCAGCCTTTCCATAGAAATGAGGACAAGAAGCAGAGCCTGGGAACACTGACTAGACAGTAAGCTCATGGACAGACCAGAGATGCAAGTGAGAAAAAAAGGTCATGTATGCTGGATCATATGTAGAAAAATTTGTCTGTAAAAAACACCATGCATAAAAGAAGCTAATAAATAAAGCTGACCCAGCACAATATAGTGTGCATTTTGTATAGCTTTTAAACTTCATATATTTATGAATTAATACACTCATATATTCGTAATCAAGATGGCTATGGCACACAGTAGAGTGGAGAAGCAAGTGCAGATACATTAACAACATGTGGTGACCAACAGAGGTATTGAGCTAGTCATGGCACTTTGCTGAATGAAAGCACCAAATGTCAACTATAATGTTTGTTAATGTGTGTGTGTGTGTGTGTGTGTGTGTATATCTATCTATCTATCTATATATATATATCTCACACATTTTGTGTTGTACAAATAAATAAGGGGTATGGAGGACCAGAGCTACGAGACAAGGCTACTAAATTTAAACATGTTCACATTGGAGGTGAGGAGATTAAGGGGGGATATGATCTCCATGTACAAAATGTTCAATGGTGGTAGCAACATTAGCGATAAACTGTTTAAAATTAACTCCATTACAAAAACTAGAGGCCACCACCTAAAATTGGTGGAAAAAAAATTCCAGCACAAGGGGGCGAAGGGGGTTCTTCACAGTTAGAGCGGTTAGGGTCCGGAACTCACTGCCACAGGCGGTGATTTCAGCAAATAATGTGGAATTGTTCAAGAAACTTTTGGACGATTTCTTAAGGGACCGTAATATACAGGGGTACAGGTACTCCTAGAATGAGATCCTAATAGGTTGGACTAGATGGACTAATGTCTTTATTCAACCTCAAATACTATGTAACTATACTATGTAACATTTAATTGACAAAGCACTATGGGTTAGCTGAAGAGACAGCACAGCAGAACTACTTGCTTTGTGGCCTAACTTGTCTCACTGAAACTGAGCTGTCTAATAAGGGAAGAGTCACTGCTGATGGGTCATTGCGCTGCAAAAATCAAAGAAGCAAGCAGAGAGCCTATAATAAATGAAAAGAAGCCTACATATTCATCCGCTGGGTCAAAGGCATAATAAAATATATTACAGCTCAACTACAGTTAATTCAGTTATTTTTTTTGTATCTTCCTGCATTTAAAGTTATTACTTTTCATGCCGCAGTAATGCTCCCTTTGTGTTTGCTCAGTCCTTACAGCTACTTATGTGCTGAAACTGCCCTTTAAAATGCTATATTACAGCATATTAATATGAAAAAACACCAAAGATTCCCTTTATATAACAATACAGGGACTATGCACAAGTAGTGGTGTGGTTGAGAGCAGACTGTTTTAACCCCATGTATATGTAAACCAGGCAGCATGGTACATTCTTCACTAAAAGGGTACAAGCAGAGAGGGAACCAATACATGTCATTTTGTGTACATTTCTATTTTTGTAGAATTTTATGTATTCACATTAATGTGTGTTCAATAGAATGTGTATAAAGAAGCAATAGTGGATTCTCATGAAACAGATTTATTAGGCTATAGTTAGACAAGACCTTTATCTATAATGGAATGAGAACAAATATACAAAATATGAGCCATCTCAGAGTAACATTGAAGTGTGAAATAAAGAGATAAGAGACAAGAATACTGATGTAACGTAGCTGCCAGAAAGATAATAAGAAAAGTATATTCCTGTGTGTCCCAAATGAGCAGAACAAAACAAAGAATACAGGACAATACATTGTGAAACCCTTTTCTTCTTTATATATGTCTCTGTCCATAGCTGGACATATGTGGGTAAATTCAATGAAACTAGAATCGGTGAGACAGAGCTACTTAGAGAAGTGAAAAAAAACTATTTCTGCAAGCTCTTATGTGTGGTCTCTAACTAGTCCTTGAACCAAGTTGTCTTAGTCTGGTCTGGTTGTTGCTGCCCTGTCAATAGCCATTTGGCCATATTTTAATTGGAGCAGGATGCCCAAGTCACAACACAATCATTGATTAAGGGGGTGGAACTTACACTTCTGTATTCTGTTTTATTATTCATAATACGATGGAGTGAAACCTTAGAGGTTAGATAATCTCTCTTCAGGAAACTCAAAACATTCACTTTATTTTCTACAACGGTAGATACCATCTTAAAACAAACCTCTTTTTGTTTTGGATAGAGTGGGGAAGGTTAAGGACCTCTGTTAGAATATATAGGTGAGGAGCACGGCACCAAAGGATCTACTGTCTGAAACTATTTATTCAAAAATAACAAGCCAATGCTTTTGGAGGTCCAGGCTGAAACAACATAGGCAATATAAAGTGTTAATTCACCTTTCTGAACATTTTCCAAGACATCTTCAATGCCTTCCATCATCACCATCACATTGCAAAGCACTGTTCAGATCTTAAAAAGCTGCCTCTTTCCCACTGCATACCTGTAGGTCCTGCACGAGCTATCGGCAAAAGTCTCTATTTGGTTGACCCATCCACCATCCTGGATAAACGGCAGGACAGGCTGGAAGTTAGAATTGTACCTCCAGATACCTACAGGTATGCAATGGGAAAGAAGCAGTTTTTTAACATCCAAACAGCGCTTTTCAATGTGCTGGAGATGATAGCAGGCAGAAAGGTGAACTAACCTTTTACAAAAGGTGCAAATAAAAATTTAGATAACTTAGAAATGGAAAGAATTTGAAAGAGTACTGTGAACAAATACTCACAATATGTCGTGCCGCAACCACTCCATCAACTATAGCACAGCAGAACGATGCTACAACTCCGAAACTGATAAATACAATGGCGGCTACTAACTAGAAGAAAAATAGGCTGGATCAGACAAAGCATGTTGAGGAAAACTTACTAACAAAGGCAGATGCATAGAACAAATACTCTTTCCATGTTGATATATGCGCCATGCAGGCACAATGGGGTAGATTTGCTAAAGGCAAATAGACTGTACATTTTGCAAGGGAATTTTCCCTTAGCCTAATGATTGTGGCAAAAACTTAATTTGCAAAGAATAACCAATTACTGTATTTCACTAGCAGTAAAAATGGTCACAATCATTTCAGGTAATATTGTCCTAGTGAGCAAATGGTATACAAGCAATGCATTTTGCAATAAAAAGGCTACTACTTTCCAAATCAAAGGTTTGGACCACAGTTCTGGTCCAATTTGCTCATGGCCTCCAATAATATTCCTCAATCAACCAGAGGTGTCCTTTGATTCCTTTTACCACTTACAGTGAAGATAGGGCCAAAACTGTGCAAGCAGGATGTACGCCGTTAAATGCATAGCAGTGCAATACAATAGTAGTATTTACTAGAAAGGTTGAAGTATGGTTGTGAAGAGTCGGCCAATCCACATGTCAGGAATGGTAATGCTGATCCTATAGAGTTTCTTTTCTATCAGTATAAGAATGTTTAACATGGTCTTTAAAGGGAGTACCATCTTTTGGCAAGGACCAACCTACATAGTGATACATGTCGACAGAAGTCATATGGTGGCCATTTTGAAGGAAGGTTATAATTCAAGCATAATTACCATGTTAGAGATAGATGTAAAGCAGAAAGGAATTCACTTTGGGGGAGCTGACATAACTGGGTCTTATTCCAGCAAGTGTAAATCACAGTTTGAATAAAAACTCTCTGTATATCCTTCACTCTAGTGTTCCTTTCACTACATACTTATTTTCTTTGTTGCATTTAATTAAACTAATGATACAAACCCCGCTATGATCAAAGGAAGGAGTGGAATCTTGCCTCACTCCCATGTCAGAGTATCCAAAAAATAAAACACAGATGCTTCTTCCAGAATTCCAGTGCCAGAGAAATATGACCTCTAATAGCTTCAATTTACCCAGTACTCTCCAGAAGCTGTTATTACATTAGAGATAACAATAAATGTTTGTTTTGAGGTTTTTTTCTCTGTTTTAACTGATTCATTGAATTCAATTTGCTGTTATATTTGTAAATGTGAAAGGATGTCTAACTGAATAAAATGAACTAAATCAATTACAATGAAACAAAATACACCAGGAAGAAAAATAAAAATGTTTTGAAATGCCTTAAAACTATGTACCCTTTTTTCCAATAAATAAACAATGTTTTTGTTTTTTGCTCTGCTATTGACATAACAGTTACATGAATGTTTATTGTAAAGAAGGCAGCTATGGCTACAAAATACTAACAACCCTGATGTTCTAGCTACAGGCTGACTATCAGCCAAATTATGTAATTTTTAGAATAAATAGTAAATAATATAAATTAGGGATGCACTGAAATATTTCAGCCAAAAATGGTACTTTGGGCAAAATCCTGAAAGTTCCATAACGGCCGAAAATGTGGCCAAAAATGTAGTGCATCCTGACAGTTTCTGTCCTCGCAGCTGGACGCCGCTGTTCTCTCCCACCTGTGTCGGCAGAGGCAGCGGGAATCTGAGGGGACACAGATCGGCATCCAGCAGGTAGGAGAGAAGCTTTCAGGATGCTGAGCAGGTCACTGCAGGGAGGAGACAGCTATCACAAGTAGAGCTCTCCTCCCACACCGCCCTGCTCAGCCTCCTGTGACAGGCCAATCAGGATGGAGAGCGGGGCAGTGCAGGGAGGAGTTCGCTGTTAGCTGTCACAGAAGGCCAAGCTCTCCTCCTGCATCGCCCCACTCAGTCTCCTGTGACAGACGGAGCAGTCAGGATGGAAAGCGTGTTACAAGTACTCAGCGATCAGAACTGATCGCTGAGTGTTTGTACATAACTGAGGACGCAGTATGCTTAGTGTGTCCCTAGTTATGAATGAACAGGAAGTGCTTTGCATCACTTCCTGTTCATTCATGATTGTGGACATAGTAACTAATACTATCTCCTCAATTTATGAATGGACAGGAGCACTCAGTATAGACATTTCCTGTTTATTTATAACTGGGGCTGCAGAAAAAGACATTGAGGACACTGTGTCTTCAATGTCTTTTTCTATTTTAAAAGGGAAATATCAGGGGTCTGTTTCAACCCCTAATATTTCCCCAGAGCCCCCGACAATAAAGTTAAAAAAAAATACATTTTTACATACCTAGTATAAATAGTAAATAAGTGACATATGTATGGGAAGCATCTGTTCCTTTACTTTCTGTTATCTCCTTCAACATACTTAGTCATATTGAAGAATTAGGTTGTATGGTGAATGCTATACTATGCAACTTCTGTGCCCAGTGCAAGACCTATTAATGTAGCATTAGTGCAAACTATTTAGACTATACAAAGATGACCCCATGCACGCCGTTCTACAGAAGTCTAAGCTCCAGTCAAGTCAGGTGGCTGATCTTAACATCTATACAATCATGATGCTGCCTCCCTTCCTCCACCAAGTATAGTGCTACAGAGAAAATTAATATACTAGCTATAGTACTTTGAAAGTAGTTATTAGGTTTTATTCATTTGTTTCATTATTTGCAATACAAAACCTCTTAAAACCCTGGTGCCCAACACATGGCCCACGGGCTCCTTACGTGTGGCCAACCATGGTCTGGACAGGGTCTACCACCTGTTGGACACCTGTGAACTTTGCAATGCTGCAGTGGGATGCTCAGCCCTGAGGGCAGATGAGACATTAGAAGTCTAATAGGCCCCTGATGTCTCCACAAAGGGTACCTGTCAACTGCCCAGTGCTATCACATAGGGGGCCTGTTAGCACACATGTGATAGCAATAAAGTTTAAAAAAAAGTGTTAATACGTTTTAATAATAATAAAATAAATAAAATTAACAAAAATGTAAAAGCATCTCCAGCACCTCAAACACACGTGTGCAAATGCACATGTAGGCCACACACATGTATGTAAACAATGATTGTGCAACATATATTGGGTAATCACTGGCAGGCCAGATTGAGAGAAGTAGTTTTAGGCCCCTTATTTAAGGTAACTCTAAACTGATAAGCTGTAAAGACTTTTAAAGTGTTGTCTATTGTCAGGTGCCATCATTTTTCACCGTTTGGGGCTCCACAGTTTTGAGGCTTGACATGTTTAGTATCTATTTACTCAGCACAATCTCTTCTTTTGTACAAACAAATGAGGAATAAACTGTTTTTGTATGCACACAAATTAATGGATAAACAGTTGTGCAAATATTGTATCAATATATACAAATATTATATAAAATTATAACTATCTTTATATTCTACAGGGCCTCAGCTTTCAGAAAATATATAATTTTGTGGGGATCTTAAGTAATAGTTTAACCAAAATGCAGATTATAATGTGTGTGGAAAATAAATACAAATGCTCTGGAGGTGAAGTGGGTAAAATGCAGGACAATTCTAATTTTGTTTGAACCCCCATAATATATATGAAGCCCGTGCATTATTCAGCTTTCTGTTTTTTTCTGAAATATTTTAGGGTGGATTTACAATTTATAAGTATATCTAAAACCCAAGAATAAAATTGTAATTTATTGCAGCTTACCAGTCGTTAGATATGGTGTCTGCATTAGATACGTTTTTTAAGCTTTGTTCCTTTACTTCCTCCCAGTACTGCACTTCATATCCTAGGGTGACAACACTCACTCACTGTATTGTATCTATGGAGAAGCAGCGTTGTCATCTTATAACAGGAAGTGTAATAGGACAATTTCCCCTCTCCTCATTTCCATCATAGGGCAAAGGTGTTCTGCAGTCTCAGAGAACTCGGGCAGGGTTGATATCAATGTCTGTGATTTCAGTGCAGCATTATCAGCTCACTACAGGAATTTAGCAACTCACAGGGTTTCTGACAGGATTAACAGATATATTTTTGCACTTGTCAAACCGTGTACATTTAACAAACCAAAAGGAAGCAAATAAGAATTTATTGTTAAAAGAGAACTATGGGGTAAGTTCTCTTAAGGGTCACGGGAGGACATATACTAGCGTCCTCCCGTGACCCAAAGCTCAGTATATTGCAAGCTACAGCTTGCGGTATACTGAGACAGCCACAGCCGGGACAGATCCCGAAATTACTGTCGAGATCCACCCAGCTGCCTGAGTGACAGCTGGCTCTGCCTATCTATAGGCAGAACCAGCTGTACCCACCCCCTTTGCCGTCCATTCCTCCAGTCAGCGCTGGAGGATCGGAGCGGGTAGGGGGAATCCCTGCAGAGAGCCATGACTGACAGTCACGGCTCTCTGCAGGGACATGATCAAGAAGTGAGCCAGCGACGGTATGTGTTCGCTCACTTCCCGATCTATTGAGCCGACGTGTGACAGTTTCATTGTCACACATCGGCTCGAACTATGAGGATGAGTGAAAATCACTCACCTCATAGTTCTCCTTTAAGGTTTACATACACTTTATTACCATAAAGGAAGTAATAACATCGTTATCTTTGTGTGTAGGCATTGGGCAGCCTCTGATAGGAAACGTCTCAAAGTACATACCATTTGTTTTCGGTTTTCTACCATATGAATTCCAATAATACCTAGGAAAGATCCAAAGCCAAGCTGAGACCAAAGAAAAAAGAAAATATTAGAAATCTGAAAAAGTCAACTTGGGTATAGATTACATAAATTACATTATACCTTTTAGCATTGTTATTAACTTACTAGCCACAGCATAAGTAGCCACATTCCCTGTATCCCAGGCTCAGGGCAAGGATATGCCTAAACTCAAAAATTTTACACTCTCTGATGATCCCCAAGTGCTAATCTTGTGTAAGGTAACACGTTACATGATTCACTCATGATCACCACAGTGTCCCAGATTGTTAAGAGCCCTTAGCAACCTGTAACGCTCTGTCTGGCTTCCCACCCAGCTCACAGACATCATCGATTGCCAGGGAGCTGAGTGGGATGCTCTGGCTGGCGTCCTGCTGAGCTCCTGTGAACTTCTGTGAAATTTTTGCTGCTGCCTGTGTTCTGTTAAGGAGATTCCCTCCTTTTCTGTGGCAACCTATTCATTTCAATGGGCTGCCCCAATGCAATGCGCATTAACGCTGCCCCATAGTGCAAGTTAATGGACCACCAAGAAGTAAATGGGCCCTAAATGCATCATCTGTACATAACAGATATTGAGAGGATCCGTCCGTTCCGCCAGTCAGCGCTGGCAGATCGGAGCGGGGAGAGGGGAATCCAGCCCCTCCCCCTGTCACGGCAGAGAGCCGTGACAGGATCGAGAGGTGACCGAACCCAGTATGTGTTCACTCACCTCCCGATCTAGTGAGCCGACCTGTGACAGTCTCATTGTCACAGGTCGGCTAGAACTACTGTGGAAATCACTCATCTCATAGTTCTCCTTTAACTGAACAAGCTGGTTGCCATACACAGCTGCTCCATATTTTGTCTGCTCCAGTTTTGATAAATTCCCCTCATTGGGGGGATTTATATAAACTGGAGCAGAGAGTTTTCTTATGGCAATCAGCTTCTTGCTTTAGTTTGTTCAGTTACGCTTTGAAAATGAAACAGAGAAGCTGATTGGTTGCAATGGGCAATTACTCCAGATTTTGTCTGCTCCATTTTTAATGAAATCCCCCATTACGCCTATTTCTTTGCAGTCAAACTGAAAACTATGAAAATAAACAGTATTTGTGAAGCAGTAGCATTTATAATATGAAATTGAGAAGTAGAACTTACAATGATCCCTGGGTAGTAACCTCCAACTGTTATGTTCTCTGTCCTTGTGGTTGCAGTAAGGCCAATTACCAGTATAAAAATTGATACAGTAAGAAGAGCGATGGTAAACCACAGGGAAGTCTTCTTTCTTTTAGCAAAGTGGCCTACAATTTAATTTGAGTTAGAATTACAGTACGTTATTAAAAATAAAAAAACACAAATACATATCCACCTCATGACAAAGGTTTGGCTTGAGCTGTAACTCAATATGTATTAATTAAGGCAAAATGCAGAATTAACTAATAAGAAGTCATCTTTAACTGATCAGACCGCAGTAAACTGCCACCATATTGGCTGTGCACACTATCTTTGCTATTAAAAACTTCCTTTAAGTGTAACTATGATTAAAATAAAAAATGACATATATGATGTGGTCTGTCACTAGCATCAACACAGCAGTTTTTGTTTTTCTGCCTGCCTGTAACATAGTTTTATTATGTGTTGATCCTTCCAGTTGATCCGGTATTTTTCCACTTCCTTTAGTAGAGTGACACCGCTGTTTGTTCTGCAGTAAAATAGCACATCAGTGTTAGGCTTAGATGGATATGTACAGGGCTATTAACAAAGCTGCCGAAGGCAGCCGAGTGATTAACCCAGCCAAAGTGAAGTGAGCCAAGCGCTGTTCGGCTATTCACTCCTGGCTTGTATGGCTGATTTCAGTCATACATCGGCTAAAATTAGCCGTACATTGGCTGCCTTCTCCGGCAGTTCACTCACTGCCATTTGGCCCCTATGAGGGGCATTCGGCTCGGCTATTCTGCTCGGTACCGAGCAGAATAGAAAAGAAGTGAAAAAGAATGAGAAAAAAATAAAAAGTTGCAAAATTATTTTACAAATTATAAAAAATAGGAAAAATTTAAATAATTTAAGGAAAATAAAAATAAATTAGTGACAGCTAGCTCCGACCAACTGTTTCCTTTTGGCCGACACCTGCCAGAGTCTTCTAGCAGGTCCCGGCCAATTAATAACAACTGGGTGGAGCCGGCTGTTACATCACAGCCGGCTCCGCCTAGTTGTTATTGTTTCATGACGGATCAGCATCCCCAGGTCGTTTAGGGATTCTGATCTGTCAGACTCCATCATATATGTCATTTTTTATGCTGTGTTAACGTTATCATCAGACTCCATCATATATGTCATTTTTTTATGTTGTGTTATTGTTATTAACATTATTATTTCATAATTCCCTCATATATGTAATTTATTATACTGTGTTAACATTTTTATAAGACTATTTATTACAGGTATTTATATAGCACTGACAATTTACACAGCACTTTACATTCACATCAGTCCTTCAAGGAGCTTACAACCTATAGTCCCTATCTCACATAGATACATACAGGGACAATTTAGACAAGATCCAATTAACCTACCAGCATGTCTATGGAGTGTGGGAGAAACCCAAGCAAGCACAGGGAGAACATGCAAACTCCTTGCATATGGTGTCCTGACTGGGATTTGAGTTGGGGACCCCCAAGGCAGAAGTGCTTACCAATTCATGCATTCTTTTTTTTAAATACCATTTTACTGTTGGTGACATTATCAGCTTCTTTGGAAAAAAAAAGGCTGTTCCCTGGCTCCTGGCTGGAGGATTTATGCTGTTGCCACATGTCACATGAGCAACGGGAGAGAGTACTACATTTTCCATGATTTCAAGGCAAATGCATGACATTAGCAGACGTATTACACAGATGGAGCTCAGGGCTGTCTCATGATTACATGAAATTGCCCACATAGCCAGCCGTGCAGTTACAGTGGGAAGTTCAGACCAGGAATCTGAAACTCCAGGTCCTTCCACTACAGCAAGTGGCCACATAATTATGTCACCGCTCACTGTATTAAGAACTACATTGGGGATATTTCAAGACCGATGGCCAGGGAAATAGTGGGCATAGTCGTCAGGTCACCAGTTTTATTGCATGGATATTATGGAGACAGAGGCCTTTTCCTTAATGAAAGAAGTCTTGATTTCTCAGTGAAAAGCTGGAAGAAATTATTAAATGGAAGGAAAGCACCTTTTCGCACATGTAATAAAGTTCTGCCCAAAGTTCAGCTTTAAGAGCAATGGGTAGCTCAAAGTAAACACATTAAAAGAACTTTAGGTTAAGGTGGCTTTCTTTTTTTTTTTTATAGACAAATAAACATGTTTTACATATGTTTTAAATAGCTACTATGTAATGACAAGTTTAAACATTACTGGTAATGCAATGGTGAGCAACTAAATACATATTCATCAAACTATTGTGATATTAGTCAGTGCTGTGTATTGTACATTGCATTGAAAAATGATGAAAACCCATGCTCCCAATTCTATTTTTCTTGACTTTAGAACATCTTAACACACATTTCTAAATTTCTGAAAACATAATTCTGGACTAAACTGTCAATTTGATTGTTATCCTTCCATCCTTTTTCAGACCCACCAATACTGCCTCCCTATTCCTTCATTCTTAAGCCTTATAGCGCACTAAACTGTAAATTTGATTGTTATCCTTTCATCCTTTTTCAGACCCATCAATACTGCTCCCTACTCCTTCATTCTTAAGCCTTATAGCCTCTTAAATCGCCCAGGTACTCTGGAATGTTGGTTAAGCATTATTCAAAACTGTGCAAATTGTCCTCAAACTTGGATCCAGTTGGATTTTTAGAGGATAAGTTTGGAATATTCTGACTGCTAAAAAGAATACAAATGAGATACCTTGAGAATCTTTATACATAGAGGTTGATTTACTAAAGGCAAATAGGCTGTTCACTTTTAAAAGGAAAAACTAATTTTGGTTGCACATGATTGGATATTGGAAGTCAACAGAGCTTCATCTCATTCACTAAGGTAAGGAAAAATCCCCTTGCAAAGTGAACAGTCTATTTGTCTTTAGTAAATCAACCCCCTAGAGTCAATGAACTAATCATTTTTACAGTTGTTTTAAATGTTACATTTTCTGTTAATATTGCCTGTATATAATCAAACTGGCAATAAACATTTTACCAGCCAAATGGGACTATTCATGCAGCTCAGAGGGCACAGATGATGTGCAATTTGTCATCGACACTTCACTTCAAGGGTATTAGACAACCGAAAGATAAGACAACTGCAAGATAAATTATTTTTTATGGCTTATAAGTTATGAACATCACTTTACACAGTGTCCTGAATAGACCCGATTGTGTGCTCGGTTAGTATATGTCTTTGGATCACTGCATGCATCCCTCATTATGACCATAAAATATCCAGCTACAAATACTAGAATGGTAATTCACACATCTGTTTTAGAACCAGAAATTTGAGGCAAAGGTCTAAATACATGTCTGATGAATTCTTAATTGTCACAGCTTTTCAAAATCAGTTTTTATATGATTACAAGCCACGGAAGAGTATGAAACACAGCAGAATGTTCCAAACCCAGTCATTAAAGAATTTGTAACATGTATAATGAGTACTTGTGGTGCTTGTAAATGATATAGTGAAGTAACTGTATAGCAGGAACACTAGTGACACCATTGTGTGCTAAATAAATCATTTATGGACTATCTGATCACTGGTTTTGGGTGGCAGTGTTCTTTTTCACCAGAAAACAGTCCTGTTTATTTTCCTAGCTAAACCAACTCAGAAGTTATAAAAGTTTGATTTACACTGAAGTAACACAGATCCTAAAAAGGCCTCTAATAACACTATCAGCATAGGAGAGCATGTCAGCATTTGATAGTTTGTGTTGACGTCATAGCAAATTAATTATAACCAAATAACATTAATTTCACAACTGCATAACATAAAAATAAATATGCCATATTTTATGATCTGTCAATACATCTTAATAACATTTACAGATGATGTTTGGAATGCAAGGTATGTAGATTGGATATAAGCATGTTTCTGTTTTTGGGGCTGATTATTATAACCTACCTAGTGAATGTTTGGTTCAGCAATAACGATACAATCTGTATACAACACATTATATCACCAGGGACAACCACTTTACTAGGCACATGTAATGCATTTGCCACCATTGGATGTCTCTGTTGCAGTTTGAGCATACTGTAAGTTAATTAATTTTACAACATTGCGGAAAACAAGGCTAGAAATATACTATGTGTCATTTCTACAGCATCATTTTATCTACTTCAAACTAAAGCAAAATAATCACAATTACACCGAGACAAGAATAAAACTGTACAGAATTATTTGCACACACAGAGCAAAAAGATCTGCACAGAAAAAGTAACATGTTCAAACTGCGTTAGTAGGAGACCATAGATGAAATTTACCTGTGGCATCGATCACAGACGTAGAGGCAGAGGCAGAGGCTGGCTGCATCTTGCCAGAGATATACACTGGAAGTGATCACATTAACATCAACCTTCAGTCTTCCTCTCTATCTGTCCCTCCTAGACTACAAAACAACCAGTCCTGCACAATGTACAGACACGGTCTGCCATTGGATTATGTTGCCTTTCTCAATGTGACCTGCTGGGCAGACAGGTGTGATATGTTACTGAGAGTGATGCTTGCTTCTCCAATTACTGTCCTTCTTAACCATACAGCTCCCTCTCCACTTCAATTCTTTACATTTAAATTGAAATTCTCTTGAGGTACGCAATATTTGATTACAGATTTCAGACACATTAAACAGGGTTCTGTCTGACTGCTTTAGAAACAATGTTAAACAAAGGAAAGTTATAATGTAGACCTCATAATTATATTGAAGTTATTATGTTATATTGTATTGTTGTTTCTCACATCAACATCAATTTACTAAGCTGTATGAATTATTTTAATGGTATTTCTAATTTATTTAGTGAGAATTGTCTCATGAAAATGTTCCGTTTACATGCCTTAAAGTAATATTATTGTCAAAATGTTTTTAAGCTATTTGGAATGGTGATTAAATTACAATGGGTGCTGCTCCCTGATATTGAAAAGTTTTAGTTTCCTGCAGAATCAGCTGGTCCCCTGAGCACTTCCCTGATTTCCTGTTTTAGGGCTGCTCCTTTCCCTTACAGGGTCTTATGAAGCCACCCTTGTGTGTGCTAGTAAGCTGTGAGTATCTCCACAAATACACAGGCACAGAAAAGACAACTACTTCCCACCTCCCTGCTCCTCCCTTCTTCAAGCTTACTAGATTGCACTGCTGCTGCTGCTGGAGACTGTTCCTTGTCCCTTGTGATCTTGTACTAAACATGAACATTCAGGGAAGCTGAGCTGAGAGAGTTGGAGCTCTTTGGAAATATAACTGTAAGTGCTTGGGCTAAAATGTAAATAAATATTTTGCTGGACAATGTATAATTGTTTGATCTGGATTCATTATTGAAAAAGGTACATATATGTGTGCAGACATTATTTCTTTGTACAAATTCGTTATTTCAACTATTACCTAACCATTATAAGTATTTATCTTTTCTTTTTAATTGTTATTTCATCTCTGTTTGGGCTGGCTCCATTGTCTACTCAGGGAACCCAACAATTACCATCAGAAGCTATCAATATTTTAAGGAACAAAAAATGTGCAATAATTTGTGAATTCACTTTCAATCACATATATCCAACAAACTTATGATATAACAAGAAATAATAACCAATGGTGTAAAGAAACTTGACCCATGTCATAAATTCTTTTTTTGAATTGAAAATATAATTTTCATAATATTCATATACTGTATGTCTGCATGTAAAAACCTGACTAGAGAGGTAAATTACACCTGACACTGCAACATAATTTAAAGTGACATTAAACTCAGAAGTTAAATCTTAAAAAAGCAATCAAGTATTTTAACTATTAGAAAAAAAATACCTTAATTGAGCATCACTCAGCTGTAGATTCTCCAATCATCTCTGAATTGGTGCCGACACTGTCCTTCCTTCTGGAGGATGGTTACGTTTGTTCCCCATGGTCCCTGTGTGTGTTGTAAAGTAGCCACCACTCCAAGCTCACTCATGTCATGGACTACGATCTCACGTTTAGTTTACTAATTGGTATTGAGATTGTAGTCTATCATGGGAGTGAGAGTGGAGTGGTGGCTACTTTACAACATGCACAGGGACCCTGGGGAACAGAAGTAGTAACCCTCCAGAGGAAAGGACAATGTCAGCACCAATTCAGAGATGATTTGAGAATCTACAGCTGAGTGATGCTCAAGTAAGATACATTTGTGCTAATAATTAAGGTACTTGATTGCTTTTACTGTCACATTAATTTAAGTTGCAGTGTCAGGCATAATTGACCTCTTTGTTAGGTCTTTGCATGCAGACATGTATGAATATTATGAAAATTATATTTTAAATTCACAAAAAAAATTGGCATGGGCCAAGTTTCTTTACATCATTTGCATTTTTAAAATGTAACTCCTAAGTTTAATGTTATCCTAATTAAAGGTGGTAATTATCTGCCACTAGACGGATGTCTTCATGTAACAGGCTGCACATGTCCACAAATGCATATTGAAATAAATTGGAGGATTGCAATTCACTTGCAAAGTACCTGACCTATCTGACTTATAGCATACTGCGGACTGATTTGCTCATCTGCCATTCCCATTTGTGATTTAGGGTGTGTATTCAAAACAAGAGTCACAATTCTTGCTTGTTGTAGTTGGTGTACTGCTGTTTCTGTAGACAATCCCCTTGTTGAAATTGAACTTGTCTCCTGTAACCTCTTAAAGCTGTGCATGGATGGGTGAGCAGCAGCAGGTGCGTAAAATCTAAAAGTCATATTCTAGAGTCTGGACCAAATTATGGCTATTGTTTTTTTTGAGCAGTTCCAAGCACATAAAAAGAAATATGTGAAAACAACAATAAAAAAGGAAAGAGAAGGACAAAGGGAAAAATAACTAGATGTTGGTGCTGACCAATTTTTAAAAGAATGCCATGGTTGTCGAAGGGAAAAATAGGTGATGGAAAATTATTACTGTACCACCTAGAAATGCCTTTGTAACAAGCTTCCTGATACCTATTGCTGACTGAGATCTGCGTGAGAAGAAACGTGTCATCTCTTGCTGTTGAGGCATGAAGGTGCTAGGGTCATTGTTCTATTTTTATTATATATAGGAATGAATGTCTCCTCAGGTGTAAATAGCAGTGTGCCTGGCATGTCTTGATTTAAAAACGGATAGTCGGGAATGTAAAAAAAACTTACAAATGTAAGGAATTATGACAAATATGCAGCTGAATGGCAATTCAAAAGCCAATATGGGGGGCGATCACGTTAGAAATAGAGAAACTTAATGTTAACTTATCCTAAAGAGTTAATGAAGAAAGGTAAAGTTAAATTTTTTCTCTAAAGCCAGGCACTAAATGATTTACATTCACAGTGCAGGGAAAGGTATTGCCAGAGCATGGTAAAAATTCATCTTTACTGTTGACAGCAGCAGATGTTGCCAAGGTGTAAAGCCTGAGGCATCCCTGGTCTTATCAACTGACTGCCATGAAGCAGGCTGGCACTTGGCCGTGTGGCAGCTTTCAGACTGGGGCCCTCAGCATTTCCTCAAAGTGAAAGGACCAGGCAAAGTATCACATGGCAGCCAAGTGTATTCAATGTGCTACTTGAAAGTAGACAATAAGAACATGTTTTGGGGCACATTTCCTCCCCCGGCTGCTTCCTGAGAGCACACTGCCCACCTCCCCAACCCTGGTGACACACCTGCACTTGCAAGAGAATGCACAGGACAGCTGAGACCCTGGAGACATCAGAGCGCCACCCTGGAACAGCACAGAGTAGGTAGCTTCATATTATTTTGTATTGCTGTATAATATATTGCTGGGATTTGTAGTCATCTATAGCCAGTCTCCTTGCTCCCTCCCCTGGCTGTCTCTTCTTGCTTTCTCCTGGCTGCCTCTCCTCGCTCTCTCTCAATATTTTCCCAAACAAAAATTGCCGCACACAGCACTAGAGTGTTCTAGTTTCACTTGAAGAAAAGGCAGCAACCCTATTCTAAAATAATATTATATGCCAAGATTCATTCAAATGTATTGATTGGTATGAGGTCATGGGTATGAGTACACTTTAAGAAATATTGTTCATTGTGAGACTTTAGATAGTTGCCTTGTCTATAGCTCTTTGCCGTCTTGCTGGAACACCCATGCAAATGATAGGTCTGCTAATCATAAACAACCATGAAGACATATTATGAGCACCCTGTAGTCTCTGCTATATCCTGTATTTGACAAATATTCTATTTTTGAGCATCTGGTCAGAGCAGACAGTGAAAATTACTTGAATTTAATTGGGAAACTATTGAGAAAGTAATGAAATTACTGGCTCCACAAGGAACATTATTCTTGAGAATATTTCTGCTGGGAGTTTATAAAATCCATTAAAAGGTGTACTTTTTCTTTGCCAATGTGGCTGCTTAACATGAAGTCTCCAATGTCCCAAAATACATATATACAATTTACTATACCCAGTGCTTAAAGTGGATTTAAAGCTTTACTTAATGACCTTTCATTTGCTCAGATACTGTGAATTATAAATAAAATGCTAATTTCTTTCAACCCTGCTCCTTTCACACTATGGGGGTTGATTTATAAACAGTTAGCAGGACCAAATATCTGTAAACATTTGTCTGTGTGAATATATGCAAAAACAAATGTTCTTTGGGTTTTTTTGCCTTTACAAGTGTAATTTAATTTGAATGTTCTGATTGTAATATTGCATTATGATCACTAGATGGAACTGAGCAGTATAGAAAATAAATACTTTTTTTTCTCCATTAGAGCCATCTAGTTGCCATAATGTGATATTACAATCAGGACACTTGTGAAGGGAAAATCTAACGTTTGTTTGTGAAAATATTTGCACAGGAGGAATGTTTACAGATATTTGTGGGGCAAATAGCCATGCAAATTGTTTATAAATCAACCCTTATGTCTTCTTCCAATCCCCCACCTCAATTCACACTCTACCTTACACCAGTGCTGTGTTCATAATACAGGCAAAAGGGGCAGCTGCCCCGGGCCCTGCATGGGGACCTCCACTCCAGTGCCCAATCTAGGCCCTGAGAGCCCTGCCACTGCACCAGTCCTGGTCTATTGCAGCACCTGGCTCCATTTCTATGTCTGTACTATTAAGGTCATGTAAAGGGGGGGGGGGGGGGCCCAAATG
>NW_017306289.1:2941603-2987739 GCF_000935625.1 Nanorana parkeri | reverse complement strand
TTGTCTTTTGTGTAAAGGTTTTGTAAAGGGGGGGGGGGGGGCTCCAATGTGAATGGTGGGGCCTCTATCCTTATTCTTTTGACCCTTTTAAGCTGACCTAATTAATATTACCATCCCCACCCAGTTACCTAGTTCTGAGGGCCCCAGCCTCTGTTGTTTTTGATTCTGCAGTGAAAGTCTCCCTCTCCTGTCCTGTTCAGTACATCCTCATTCACGTTATAAGGATTGTCTACCTTCATCTGCCACCCGGGAGAAGGAAGCATTCTCCACAGGATGTTATCTGGTAGAGATTCTCGCATTTCCTATTTATTGAAAAAAAAAAAACCATTTTTAATTCTTTCTGTGTTGCTGTTGGAGAGTTTTCTTCACTTCCTGTCTGGGAAAAAAAGTTGTCCCCAGGAAAAAAAGGGGAAATCTTTCCTAGAACACAGTGTACTGTCCCAGCTATACGTTGCCCTATGGCCTGTGTATAGCTATACATGCAGATAAACCCTCCTATTCTGCAATAAGCCAGACTGAGTGAAATCGTGATGCATTATTAACACAACAGGTTAGGATGAAACTGGTAAAAGAACATAGAAACATATCAAAACAGTATATAAAAATGTAAATATACTGTAGTGTCAGCTCACAAATACAGGAAGGAAAAAGTAAATTTATATCAGCGATGCTGCCTAAGAGGGATTTGGGATATTTCCTCCAGACACGTGCTGCAGATGGCAGTTGATTCTTCTTTAGTCTTTCTGAAATGGAACCTGAACTTTCAAGATACACTTGTTTCCTTTTCTTTGGGCAAAGGGATGTTGGGAGTTTTGTTTTTTAATTAAAGGAAAATAGTCTTGAAGCTGCTGTAAATAGAGATGTTTTCTTTTTAGCTCCATCTTGTGGCTGATTTTGATGTTGCAGGTAAGCCCAATATTTCTTTAGCCGGAGGCAGAACACTTGGTGAGTATGCATCTGTGAAGGGGAGGGTGGGATTGATTAAATCAACGCAAAGGTGCCAATGGGATAAGTGCCCTTTGTTTTAAAGTGCACTTATCCTTTAAGTTAGAGCCTTAAACACAACAGAACATGTTCTCTGGAATTTGTGCAACTTCTCCCCAAAAATTCTAGGTAGCTGAGTTTTTGTAAAGAAGGTCTTACAGTTAAAGCCTTAACCATTGGGGTGCTTATATCATGGCACAACAAAGAATGTATGCCTGTTGCACTTCCCATAGTGACCAGAATCATCAGCCCACTCTGATGAGGCCCAGTAGGTTAAATTCAGTCAACAGTATGTATTCACGATGATGAGCATTGCATGAACTATCATGCAATGGGAGAGGGCTGTTGAAATTTCACTGAGGGTACTCTTAATGTTTAATGGCCATATTAAATTAACAGGACAATACAAAGTTTACTAAACCTCAGCTATGTGATTTCGCTTAAAAACACCTGAAACCAGAATGGCAGGCTGGAACCTATCATATTCCTGTTCAAAATGCCAACCTTTCCCTGCGCATTCTCCTTTACATACATAATTCAAGTGCCAAGCCATCAAACCCACTTATAGGTATACCTGCACATACTTGGTTTCTTGTGGTGTCGTGGTTCAGCTTTTACTTGCAGATCTGTACTACATAAGCAACAGGTAGAATCTGATTACTGAGCACCTACATTCAACCAAATATCAAATTTCTAATTTAGACTGATTCCTTTAAACATGGAGTAGAGGAACAGGGGGGATTCTATAAAACAGTAACAGGGGATTCAATAAAGCATTTGCTACACTTTTCTGGAATTATGGTAATCTTAGCAAGAAAACCATTACACATTTTTGATGAATTTGGCACCAGACTTTCTATTTATTTTTTAAGCATTTAAAAGCATTTTTGAAGAAATTTAGGTAGTTCTTATGTGCAATACTTAAATAATAAATTAAATAAGACCTCTTCCTTGTTGGAGTCAATTATGTTGACCGTGCAAGTATTGTGCCTCGGGCAAAATTCTTTCTGAGGCTACCTTGCACCATTTGTTGAACAGGGGAGACAGGTTTTAAAAAAAAAAATCTACAATATTTTTTATAAATTCCATAATATATCTTTATCTCTTTATAACAAAAATTGGAAGGAGATTGAGACGAGAGAAACAGGCCCTTTATACAGTTACACATAGATCAGAGCTAGCAGAGAGTGAGATAATTCTATGCATATATACTGTATATTACTCATATATATTTATTTTATATCCACATTAAAATATAACCCAATTCCTAGTACAATACATAGTGTAAAAAATGCAAAACTCTGAACCCAACATCACACTGTGTGAATTTTTTCCTGTTTGCATATGAAGTTTGCAACAGTCTTCTATAATATTGTTTTAATGTGCAGTGTATGTTGCCCTCTAGTGGTTCATTTCAAAAGTACTGTGCATAATCAATGGAAATTGTACACATTTCCTGCACACAACATGTAGAAGTGCAGTCTCCCATCAAATCAGTGATGGATAACCACAGGCAAAAGGCACAACATTTAGACCGATTTACACAACATAAAAAAGTAATTCAAGAGTTTATTATTTTAAAAGGAAACCTTTAGTGAGAGAAACATAGAGGGCGGAATTAACAAATACTGCTGCAAGGAGAGAAATGCGCTAGATTCTATATGCAAACTGATGTGGAGCATTTCGCGTCAAATTAGTAAAAGTGGTGCAGGTCAATTTGTTAAAGATTATACTTTTCATCAATTACTCGCCAATATCAATTACCGATACCTTTTTTTTCTAATGTCATGTGACAGTTTTTCTTAAACAATAGTGACTAATGTTTTTAAATCAGTGGTGGGGCACTAGGGCCCAGTCCCAGCTGCAACTGCTGTGAACCTGGTAGTTCTGCTGTAGTCCAAGCTGTAGAGGGGCTACAAATATCAGCAATACATTATGCAGAAATGCAGAATACCACCAGCTATATAGCACTACAAATCCCAGCAATATATTATACAGCAGCACAGTGGTGTAGTGGTTAGTGCTTCTGCCTTGCAGCACTGAGGGTCCCTGGTTTGAATCCTGGCTAAGTCACTATCTGCAAGGAGGTTGCATGTTCTCCCTGTGCTTGTGTGGGGTTCCTCCAGGTACTCCTGTTTATTCCCACACTCCAAAGACAAGGTTAATTGGCTCCTGTCTAAGGAGACACAGAGCAGTGCCCTGTGGGAGGAGAGAAGGTTTCAGGAGGACCCAGCTCAGGATTCTGTGCAACTCTCCTCCCACACTGCCCTGCTCGGCTCCTGTGACAAGTGGATAGTCTGGATGGATGGAGGGTGGGGAGGAGTGAGTTATCAGCATTGTCACAGGAGACTGAGTTCTCCTCCCACACTGCCCCCCTCAGCCTCCTGTGACAGGCGAGTCAGGATGGAGAACAGATTACAAGTGTGTAAATAACAGAGGTGCATAGTATGCTTACTGTGTCCCCAGTTATGAATGAACAGGAAATGCTTTACATCACTTCCTGTTCATTCATAATTGTGGACATAGTAACTATATATTCACAGTTTTTGAATGTTGAAGGAGCACTCAGTATAGAGGCTTCCTGTTTTCCTGTTCATTCATAACAGGGGCTGCAGAAAAAGAGATGTGTCCTCAATCTCTTTTTCTATTATATAAGGGAAACATCAGGGGTCCAAAAAGACCCCTGATATTTCCCCAAAGCCCCTGACAGTGAAGTAAAAAAGGAACACATTTTCGGCTTTGGTAATAAAAAAATAAATGATAAAGTTGCCCTAGGTCCACTAATGCCTTAAATGATTTTCTACTTCAAAAGAAATGCAGACCTTACTTAGGTCCCCAAGTTTTGTCCTGTAGGAACCACTATTAGAGATATTTTTTAATAGAGATGTAAGAGGCAGAGCATTGCTCCCAATCCAAGCAAAATGAGGGTACTGTTACTTTGACACATTTTCAGCACTGGGGTTCAGATAATTTTTCTTATTACAAAAGCCCAAAAAGATCCTTTATTATAAGTACAAAAATAAATGTTATGGGGTGGTTTTAAGTAAAAGTGACTTTTGGCTCTATGTCAGTAGAATAAAACCGATGCATTAACCACATTCATTTTAGCTACACAGGTACAACAATAAAGGCTGACGATATTTTCATTAAAACATCTCTCTTCATACTGTGCAGCTGTTTTTATGACTGCTCCCTGTTGTGTTTAATGTATTTAGAACCAATTAGAGAACAAATTATATTTTTCTTTCACTTCATGGGATATTTCTTCTCGCAGAACACGTTGCACTGCTAAATAAAAATGTATAAATAACATTTTGTGGAACACGAAAAACAACCGTCGTTATTGGAACAGAAGCAATCTTTTTTTTTTCTTATTCTAGCTCTCCTTCATTTCAACGGACGAGTCAGCCATGAATTGCTGGTCTATTCTGTTTTAATCTTGTGCACCTGGCCATTTTATTTTTGGTGCAATGGTCATTTACAGGTGCAAGGTCATTACAACAGCTGCACGTGTGTACATGCGGCCAAGATACCATGTATGTGCATCAGCTGTGCCAGAGCCGAGCACGAGAATTCACAGCTCAGAATGTTAATATGGATTCTCACAGTTGCTTTTTGTATAGCTTTACAGCTTCGGGGAATATCACACTGTCATTTTCAATTAATAAAAAGGGCCAGGAAACTACTGAAGACAGTAAATATTCTAAAGATGAGTTAAATATCTGAGTTATCTCAGTGCATATATACTAGAATGATGCTGTCAAATTCAATAATTACTAAGCAATGAGCTGTGCTACACAAGAGCTTTAACATTTCTGTAGCGAGTAATGGCTTTGGTTTGTTAACAATAAAAAATTGTTAATTCATAACTGCCAGTGCAAATACTTTTTAGATCATTCTGGACTGTAAATTCATATCTGAAACACTGGGGTTGACTTACTAAAGTCAAATAGACTTTTCACTTGTGAATGAGAATTTTCCCTTAGCTAAGTGAATAGTGAGGTGAAGCTCTGTTGACTTCCATCATCCAATCATATGCAAGCAAATATATATATTTTTTCCCTTGCACATGATTGGGCATTCTTTGCCATATTTAATATATTCACTAAGTTAGGGGAAAAATCCCCTGCAAAGTGGAAATTCCCTTGTAAAGTGAACAGCCTATTTGCCTTTAGTAAATCAATCAATAATGAACACACAAAGGCATATAATTGTCACTTGTAATTGTTCTTTCTTTTGAATTATACATGCTTCCACGTACCTCGTACTGAGATACAGCTTTACGGCTTAATAAAAGTGTGCAAGCTGCTTAACCGCCTCCTTGGCCGGCTGTTGTATAAAAACGGCCGGCTGGGAGCTTCCTGGATGTAACAGGCCGTGTATATACGGCCTGTTAGCACCGCCCACTCGCGCGCGCAGCGTGCGAGAGGGAAATGACCACAATTTAAAAACAGGCAGCGATGCCTGTTTACATACATGCGATCCACCGGCCATATAGCTGGCGGATCACTTGTATCGGGTGCCGATCGGAGCGCCCCCTCCTCCCCTTGTCTTGGGCTCCGCTGTGCCCAGTGCGAACCCGGGACAAGCATGGTAGCTCTCTGACAGGGGATCAGAGGGAGATCGGTATACCATCTCCCTCCGGTCCCCTCTCTAGTGTCATGATGCGGAAGTGATGTATATAACATCACTTCCACATTCTTGTGTCACTCTCCAGCTTCAGAAGCTGGAGAGAAGCTGATGAAGCTGATCTCTGCTTCATTTCATCAGCTTCTTTGGGGGCACCTAGGTGACATTAGGGGTCTTGGAGACCCCTAATGTCTCCATAAAGAGGACCTGTCACATATCTTTGCTATCACATAGGGGGGTTTCTTAGGCCCCTATGTGATAATAATAAAGTTAAGTGAAAAAAAATCGGGAAAAAAAATTAGTTGCAAAAAGAAATTTAAAGTCACACATGAAAAAGAATTGTAAAAAACCCACAAAATGTTTTTTTAAGTCCCCACCCATACAACGCGTGCAAACATGCGTTGGGTGCGCATACCTGTGAAAACGATGATTGCGCCCATTACACCGCACATGTTACATATCGCCGCAAACGTTGCAGTGAGAGCAATAATTCTAGGGCCATTAATCACTGATAACACTAAACTGATGAGCGGTAAAAGCTTTTAAAGCGTCGCCTATGGTCAACTTTGGGTATGGTAGTTTTTTGTGATTTCGCGGGTACGCGCAATTTTAAAAATAAATATATATTTTAAATATTAAAAAAATATATATATATAAAGGTGACTTTAGAGAACCACACATACAGTGCATGCAATGTGAAAAAACACTCTCAATTAAAAAAAAAATATTATACAACACTAAAATCTTTCCATGAATAGTGCAAACCATGATTATATTTATATTCATAAGTGACTTTCTAAAACCATCAGAAAAAAGTCATCAAAAGAAGTGCCAGTGCACAGAGTGCCAATAATATGTTATCTTGGTCACTGTATATCAAACCAATTGATCAAATACAGTATATAATGAATCAAATGTCCATCATTACTTCCAAAATCCAGTGTATCAACATAAATCACTTTCTGCACTCATCAAAAAAAGTGCCCGTGCATGAAATACAAAATGGTATATCATCTTAATCACTGTATTTTACATCAATAAATCAACTGTATAATGAACTGTATAAGGCCTTGTTCACACCACATGCAGAGCAGACACGTAGTGCAGTGGGTTATGCCGCGTTTTTGATGCGTTCCAGGCGTTTTTTGGTTAGAAATTTTTTCTATTTTAAGTTTAACCACCTGCTATCCGGCCGTTGTAATTAAACGTCCGGATAGCGGCTTCTTGAATGCGGGTGGGCGTTTTTAAACGTCTCCAATCCCGCCCCGCTCGTGCTTGAGCGGGAATTCAGCATGCAATGTAAACAGCCGGCTATGGCTGTTTACATACAAGCGTTCGGGCGTCTGTAGAGCGTGCGGGTGTGGCCCCCCTCCGACGCAGCCGCCGATCCCCAGTACACGAGCTCCGTTTGATCTCCTCTTCGCAATGCAGGCCGTGATGTGTATTACATCACCTCCTGCATTCCTCTGTCACTCTCCGGTACAGAAACCGGAGAGAAGCTGGTGAAGCAGGTGTTTGCTTCATCAGCTTCTCTGGGGGTCCCTAGGTGACATTAGGGGTCTTAAAGACCCCTGATGTCTCCATAAAGAGGACCTGTCACTGAAAATTGGCTATCACAAAGGGGGCCTGTTAGTCCCCTATGTGATAGCAATAAAGTTAAGTGAAAAAAAATGTTTAAAAGAATTAGTTACAAAAAAAATATAAAAAAATTAAAAGTCACATATAAAGGTAATAAAAAAATGTAAAACATTTTTTTAAGTCCCCCGCCCTCCACATAAACATGCAAACATGCTTCGACTGCGCCTAAGTGTGTAAACGACGATTGCATCCATTCCATGATGAGCGGTAAAAGCTTTTAAAGCGTCGCCTATGGCCAATTTTGGGTATGGTAGTTTTTGCGAGTTCGCGGAAGCACGCAATTTTAAAGCTTAACATGTTTGGTGTCTATTTACCCGACGTGACCCCGTCTTTTATATTTTACCAAAAATTTGGGTAATAATAACTGTTTTATAACATAACGTAGGGAAAACTGTTTTTTCCCCCACATTTTCGGTACTTTTTTCATTATATAGTAAAAAATAAAAACCCCAGCGGTTTAAAGACCCCTGATGTCTCCATAAAGAGGACCTGTCACTGAAAATTGGCTATCACAAAGGGGGCCTGTTAGTCCCCTATGTGATAGCAATAAAGTTAAGTGAAAAAAAATGTTTAAAAGAATTAGTTACAAAAAAAATATAAAAAAATTAAAAGTCACATATAAAGGTAATAAAAAAATGTAAAACATTTTTTTAAGTCCCCCGCCCTCCACATAAACATGCAAACATGCTTCGACTGCGCCTAAGTGTGTAAACGACGATTGCATCCATTCCATGATGAGCGGTAAAAGCTTTTAAAGCGTCGCCTATGGCCAATTTTGGGTATGGTAGTTTTTGCGAGTTCGCGGAAGCACGCAATTTTAAAGCTTAACATGTTTGGTGTCTATTTACCCGACGTGACCCCGTCTTTTATATTTTACCAAAAATTTGGGTAATAATAACTGTTTTATAACATAACGTAGGGAAAACTGTTTTTTCCCCCACATTTTCGGTACTTTTTTCATTATATAGTAAAAAATAAAAACCCCAGCGGTGATTAAATACCACTAAAAGAAAGCTCTATCTGTCCCCAAATGCATGATGGAATAAATGTCAGTCAAAGTACTGCAGTGCTGAATACTGAAAAATGGCCTGGACAGGAAGGGGGTATAAACACCCCGGTCAGCAAGTGGTTAATATGGGCTTTCAGTGTGTTCCAGTGCGTTTGCATGCGTTTTTAATGTGTTTACATGCGTCCCAGAGCAGGTAAAATAGGGCTTGTTGCAGTTTTTTTTACCTGCTCTGGACCTGCTCTGGACCTGCTCTGGAACAGAACGCCGCCATGTGAACTGGAGCTAAAAATACCATTGGAATACATTGGACCCAATTTTGCTCCGGTCTGTAACTGCTCTGCTCCTGGAACGCGCTTGGTGTGAACAAGGCCTTATAAATTAAGTGTCCATCAAGTGCTTCCTGTGCATCACAGACACCGTACTCAAAAACACTCCTGTGCTGTAAATGTGATCCTTTCCTGGTGGTAAACGAATCCCTAAAGGTATTACACTCACCAGAACTGATTGTGAAAGACAGTCAGCAAAAGCTTTTTGTAAAACAGGAAAAACCTGAACTCTCACTGCGGGTGCTGTGGTCTCCCTACTCCTCGTTCTCGATCATCCCGGTTACCGTACCTCCAAATCCACATACAGTATTTCAAAAGGAAATTAAATCACTCATTGTGCAGCAATTCAAAAAATCTTTATTTTAAATTAACAGCAACTTACATGTAAAACTTTTAAAATCTGGCTGGTCAATGGTGTGTGTATTCCGCTATCTCATGCACTGAGGACAGCATCAGTAGGATCCGCCGCTGACACATTTCGTCATCACGACTTTATCAAAGGACTGAATTTTTGGGGCTGTTGTCTAAAAACGCTGACTTGGTAACGTGCTGTATTATCTTTGAGGTTGGAGCTCAATCCATCTGTCCAACTCCAGATCTCAACCCCATAGAAAACCTTTGGAGGGAGTTGAAAGTCCGTGTTGCCCAGCGACAGCCCCAAAACATCACTGCTCTAGAGGAGATCTGCATGGAGGAATGGGCCAACATACCAGCAACAGTGTGTGCCAACCTTGTGAAGACGTACAGGACACGTTTGACCTCTGTCATTGCCAACAAAGGATATATAACAAAGTATTGAGATGACCTTTTGATTTTGACCAAATACTTATTTTCCACCATAATTTGCAAATAAATTCGTTCCAAATCAGCCAATGTGATTTGTCTGGATTTGTTTTCTCATTTTGTCTCTCATAGTTGAGGTCTACCTATGATGCCAATTACAGATAAGTTGTTAGTTTGGTTAGAATTTTTGGTATATAATATTGGCAAAGTGAGTTAATTGAAGCTGATGCTTCGGAATTATTCACTGATGCTGCTGGATCAACTGGTTGTGCAGCTGTTTTGGGGAAATGTTGGTGCTGTGCTACTTGGCCACAGGATTGGGTTCTTAGAAAATAAATAAAATTTGTTTTATTAGAATTGTTTCCAGTAGCTTTTGAATTGTGGGGAGATTATTTTTCGAATAAGAGAATCTTGATTCATTCAGATAATAAAGGAGTTTTATTTGCAGTTAACTGTTTATCTTACAAATCACTCCCAGTTATTAAACTGCTTTGTTTTTTGTGTTCCTTTGCTATACATTCAATATTTGGGTTATAGCTAAACATGTGCCTGGTAAATTAAACATTGTAGCAGATTATTTGCCCCGATTCCAGATGGACCATTTCAGGGAACTGTGGCCGATCGCCGACCTAGAGGGATGTCTTTGTCCAACTCATTTATGGGATGTGATTTGTTGATCTCTCAGTCTATTTGCAATTCTTTAATGCCAAAGATATGGTTAGATTACTCTAAGGCATGGAATAAATGGTTATCTTTTATTGAAAATTTTGGGACACCTTTTTCCTCCTCTGAGTTGTCTATTCTGGACTTTGTAGGCCATCTAATGCAAGAAGGTGTATCTTATTATCATTTATTGGAGACAGTTGGGGGACTGTCTTTTTTCTTTAAGTTATTTACCTTACCACCTTGTTCTAAATATTTTTCAGTACAACAAGCATTGAAATAACTATAATAAAGCTATTTTTTCTCCTGTTATTTGGTTCTTCTGATTTTGAAGCGCTTTTATTTTCATCTGCTTTTGTTTTAACTTTTTTCACTGCTCTTAGGATTTCGGAAATAGTGCCTCCTAATAAATCAGGTGGATCAGGTTTAATGTTAAGTGACATGGTGGTGTCTGACGCATCGCTTTTGCTTCATCTTAAGAGATCTAAAACTGATCCGTTTGGTTTAGGTAGTTGTATACATTTAAATGTCAGTTCTGATGTTTCAATTTGTCCTGTTAATTTAGTAACAAATTATTTACTGCTTAGGCCGGTCTCTTCCGGCAATTTCTGTTTAGCTATGCTACATTTAAACCATTTAAAATTTTCCTCACATTTTGTTTCATTTTGAATTGGAGCAGTGACAGAAGCAGCTAGGTTAGGTTTAAATGAGTCGGTTATTAAAAATATTAGGTTACCCTCTTCACAAGCAGGCAAGCCGCCCTCCACTCCTACACACAGACGGGCTCCAGCTCTCCCCTCCTCTTCACAACATAGGCGTTTGACTACGGCCGCCCCCCAGGAAGGTGCCGCCCTAGGCAAACGCCTACTTTGCCTTGCGGTAAATACGCCCCTGGGTGGGACTCTAATTGCTTTACACTGTATATATGTCCTGACCTATCTGTTTAACTGCAGGTCATAGAAGAGTGGTCTGGATTATAGGACACTCTTACATTTTCTGGGCTCACCAACGGGTCTATACTGCTAATTTAGATATGCCTTACTCTGATTTTACAGTCCTTTGGAAAGGTATAAGGTCTGTATGAGTTGGGACCAGTTATTTGTTGTGATTTGTCATTTTATTGTAGTCTTGGCATGCTCCAAGATTTTCTCATCATTCATCTGGGTGGAAACGATTTTGGCAAATCTAAAATTATTTATCTGCACCGTTTAAGTAATACATACCCTTCTGTTACTGTAATTTTCTCTGAGATTGTGCCATGTTTGGTTTGGTTATCTTCCCCTTTTCAAAACCTTTTGAGAAAATCAGGAAGTGCATTAACAGAGCAATAGACAAGTTCATGCCCCTTTTAGCGTTTTTTATTATCGTCATATGGAACTGGAATGTAGTCTGGAAGGCCTTTATTGGCGAAATGGGATTAATTTATCTGATGTTGGGTATGACATTTTAAATGCAGAGATTTACAATCTTGTATTGAGAAGGCCGCGGTGTTGGGTTGGGGCTTGGTTTGCTAGTTAGCATACCAGGCTGGTGGGGACTTGTTGGTATCAGGTTTATTTATATTATTGCCAGTCGTAGTGGCTGGGCAATTTACGGTTTGTTTAAGTGGTGATTCAAATTACAGTGATCAGTTTGGGTTTAATAAGTCGAGATTATTTTAAAGAAAAAAGAAAATAATAAAGGGGCCGGGCCATTTTTAAATCCAATTTGGTGTTAATGTGTTTTTATTTAATATGTGTTATTTGTATTGCATTATATTAGGTTATTGGCCAAGTGGGCAACAATTTATTTGGGCCCACTCACATGAGATTGCAGTGGTCCCTGTGGTTTTTCCCTTTTTTCTCTATTTTAGGGCACTGTCTCTTTAAGAAATTACCTGAGGATGTTTTCAGCTGGAAAATCCTGGGGCTCATGTCCTTCTGGAAGATTCTTCATCCATCCCAGGCACCTACATAAAAGGGATCCTCGGTGGAGAGCTGTTACTCGGCTGGACTCTTTTCACAGCGAGTTCCCCGCCCACCAGCCCTATTTGCTTTGCTTGTTGCGTGCTCCTTTATTTGGTTTGTCACTCATTTTGAGGGAACTTGTTGTTAGCAGGTTTATTTATATTATTGCTTGAGTTGTGGTGGCTGGCAATTTAAGGTTTGTGTAAGTGGTGATTTAAATTACAGTTATCAGTTTGGGTTTAATAAATTGAGGTTATTTTAAATAAAACAGAAAAAAACAATAAAGGGGCCATGGCCATTTTTTTATCCAATTTGGTGTTAATGTGTTTTAATGTAATATGTGTTGCATTACATTAGATTTTAGGGAGGTACCTCCTGCATTCACATGAATGTGTTGGATAATTCACAATAAAGTAATTGTCATGTGAATCAAGGAGATTTTTACTAACTGAGCTAAGCCAGGATTACATGCAAATTCGAGGCTCTGATAATGGAACAATATTGAATATTAAGCGAATACAGAGTGGATATATGACCTCTTAGTCCATATCACCACCTTATATGCTTTTTTTATGTACAAAAGAGGAAAGCTATGATGTGAATATGTATTTTTTCAACCTCTGAATATAACTCCAACTAGGGAACCAGTAATTTGAACCTATTAATAGGGGGCCTAAAAACCCAAGAGGAACATTTATTATCATCTGACATTAATGTTTTTGACTACTTTTGTTCATGAACACTGTAAAAGATAGGGATGAACCAATACCGTTTTTTTGGAATTGGGTATGAGTAGCGATATTTATATTTTGGTACTCGCCGATACCGGTACTTACACTAGCATGGAGCTGGCTTCCGGGGCAATTAAGAAGCCGGGCGGCGGGTAAACACCCGCTGCCTGGCTTCTTGATTGCCCGGACACTGACTCCATGCTATTTGGCTGGCTCGATGCTGATTGGCCAGGAAGCCAGCTTCCCAGCTAATCAGCATAAAGCTGGCCAAACAGCATGGAGCTGGCTTTCCAGCCAATCAGAAAGCCGGGAGGCAGGGAAGGGAAGCCGGTTTCCTGGCCAATCAGCATTGAGCCGGCCAATCAGCATCGAGCTGGCCAAACAGCATGGAGCATGGAGCCAGCTTCCTGGCCAATTAGGAATCTGGGCGGCCAGTCATTACCCGCTACCCGGCTTCCTGATTGGCCAGGAAGCCAGCTCCATGCTCCCTCGCGGCACTGCTGGTTAGAGGAAATCTCCCTCTGATCGGAAGTTCCGGGGAGTAGGTATCGGAGCATTTGGGCGAGTACCACTACTCGTCCAAATACTTGGTATCAGTGCTTCCCTAGTAAAAGAGATACAGATTGTATATTTTTCTTACAGGTTAGAGTCAGGAATTCCTTAGGGAATGTGTTTTATGGTTATACTTTGTGAATGTCAATACCATGTTTTTTAATCTTTTTTTTTTCTTTCTTCCCCTGTGCTATTAATAAAGAGATGTTTTTTGAGAGATATATAAAATAAGAGATATATGTTTGTGAAATAGTATATATTGAGTCATAATCAGGTTCTTTAAAATGCAAATTCTCTTAGATCTTTACACCACAGACCCCTTTCCACCTTCTACATTTATTTATTGGATAAAGAGCTTGAAGTCATATTTTGAATATATTTTATCTGTGTGTTTAGCTGTTTGCCTAAAGACCAACTTTAAATATATTCATATGCAGTCTTGTTACCAAGTTTTCCATTGTGAGTAAATGCTTCCATAGGTTTATAGAACGTATTTAGAGATGTAATTTGTTAATGTGCTGTGTTTTTTACATATCACAATAACTAAATGTTTTAGCTGACAGCCATTTCTTCTATATATTTAACCTTTTGTATGCTCTGTACTAGCCTTTATAGTATGGATGGCACTTTGATCAAGTCTCGTGTCAGGGATGTCTAAAGCAACTATGCACAGTTGGTATAACTTGTGCAGAGCACAACAGCTGGGATCATAGAGCAGCTTAATTACTCTGAAGAGGCAAGTGTTGAATAATATCATGTAGGGATGCACTAATACCATTTATTCCAGACTGAGTACCGGTACTTTTCATCAAGTACCCGCCAATACCAATTACCAATACCTTTTTCTTTGTCACATGACACTGTTTTCTAAAACAATACAGACTAATGATTTTAGGACAGTGGTGGAGTGCCAGGGCCCCGGTCCCAGCTGCAAATGCTGCACCCCTGGAAGTCCTGCACTGACTACAAGCTGTAGAGGGGCTACAAATCTCAGCAATACATTATACAGCAATTCAGAATAATATGAAGCTACATACTCTGTGCTGCTACAGGGTGCCAGACTGATGTCTGGAGGATCTCAGGGGGCTGTGCAGTGTCTCAGGTGGGCTGTGCGAGGTCTCCACTTGCTGGGGACCTCGGCAGCCTTCCTGTGAACTGCGGTGCCGTTTACACGGCCGCCTTCAGTCTAAAAATTTAAAGTGCCAGTATCGGCGTTTAGTATTGGGGTACTATTTTAATGAGTATGAGTACTCGTGAAAATGCCCAGTATTGGCACCGATACCAGTATCAAAATCGGTGCATCCCTACTATCAAGCTAACAAAACCTCATAACCCTCAAAGTAATATTATTTTAATTTAGTCAGAATCCTAAGCATTCATTTGCCATTCTCCAAGGTGGTTTGAATGTCAGGTTATTTAAAAATGAATGCTAGACATACATGCTTAGATTTATCTTGTTCAGCCCACGGTCTGAATAAAATCGGGCAAAATTTGAGCTGTGTAGCTTAACACATATACTGCATTTCATTCAATAGAGCATAGCCATCGTATTAAGAATCACATCATCATTCCAAAAGACATGCTGGCAGATTAATTGACTTCTGTCTAAATTGGCCCAGTATGCATACATGTAAGATAGGGACCTTAGATCGTAAGCTCCTTAGAGGCAGGGACTGATGTAAATGTGCACTGTGTAAAGAGTAAATTGTCAGCACTATATAAATACTTGTAACAAATAAATGATCATTCAGGGTACCTGAATTAGACAAAAGAAAGTGTAACTCCAAGGGGTTGATTTACTAACCTTATAAACACGCCACGAACAAGTATACACCTCTGTAGTGTGTTCCCTCCCAGCATGATCTATTGGTGGAATCTAGACACCTTTGTAGTGTGTACACACCCAGCAGGTGTGTTGTGCAAAGCCAAGCATGAATTGCAAGGTGATGTTGTGTAAATTAGCTCTACGTTGTGTTGCGTTGCGTTGATGAATGCAGGAATGTAAATGCATGAGCTAACCATTTTTGTCTAAACTGTGAAGCAGCATTACATATGCATCATGTGCATGATTTTTCCATATATGGCATTAGTGGAAATATGCGTTTAGAGACTTGCATGCCGCTATTAGAGCGGCGTGTAGCCTATGGCGCATGCTACATGACGCGTACGTATGTAAATACATAAAAACGCGCCATAACGGCGTGAAAATGTGACACCTTGCTCGTGTTTGGTTGATAAATACGTTTTGCTGTGTAAAAATGCACACGCACCTGGTGCGTGCGTGTGTTTAGGTTAGTAAATCACCCCCCATGTGTTAAGAAAAAACAATTCCCTCAAGGTAATCAAGGTACATTGCAAGGAGTTTTAACAGTTTGTGGCAGATTCATAACATTTTCTGTTCTGAAGAAATAGCTGTTTGTTCCTCTATGTTCTTTCCGGGATTCGATTCTTGAATAGGAGGGTCTAGGTCAGCGGTGGCGAACCTATGGCACGCGTGCCAGAGTGGGCACGTGGGGCCCCCTCTGCTGGCACGTGAGCCCAGGTCCAAGGGACGCAGCGATAGCGGACCCAGTCCAATTAATATTGTTATACAGTAGTTCCCTCTCTCCCCTGCTGAACTGACAGCAGAAGAGAGTCATGGATGTTAGTGGGTGCATTTAAACATTATTTTGGGCTATACTCGTCTTATATGACGAGTATAGCCCAAAACCTATATTTTTTACACAAAAAGTGGGGGGACGTCTTATACGCCGTCAAATACGGTAATAACTAATAGTAATTTCTGTCCCGGCTGCAGTATTAATCTACCCCAAGGATAATTTATTATTGCTGCGGGTAAGGGGGTGATTATTATTGCTGCATGGGGTTTTTTTTTTTTATTAACTCATGCCTAATAACAATTCTCCCCCAGGCAGCGATAATAGTTGCCCCCCTTCCCCGCAGCAATAATACATTATTATTGCTGCGGGGAAGACTAGGTTTCTAGTTATGCCTCTGCTGTGTAGTGCTGACTTTCATTATAATGTATTGCTGGGACTTGTAGTCCCGCATAGCTGGTGGCATTCTGCATTGCTGTATGATAATTATCCAGCAATGCAGAATAGCCCCACAGAGAGCCCATATAAACCACATGAAAGCCCTTATAGACCACCCGAGAGCCACACCGCCCCCCTGAGAGCCCGCACAGCCCCCCCAGAGAGCCCAAACAGACCACCTGAGAGCCCACCTGAAAACCCTTATAGCCCCCAAGAGAGCCGCACAGCCCCCCAGAGAGCCCATACATACCATCAGAGGGACCACAGAGCCCACCCAAAAGCCATAATAGACCGTCTGAGAGCTGCACAGCTCCCCTGAGAGCCTGCACAGACCACCAGAAACCCCACAGAGCCCACTTGAGAGCCACACAGCCCCCTGAGAGCCCGTACAGACCACTTTAGAACTGCAGAGCCCCCCTGAGAGTATTCAGGTCTAATTGAAGGGTTGGCACTTTGAGATACATAAGTTGGTTTACTGATCCAGTTTGGGCACTCCGGCTCAAAAAGGTTCGCCATCACTGGTCTAGGTTCATTATGACTATCTGGTGCACTTTTAGTGTTCTAATGAGGAAAGTCCCTACTTCCCTTAGGGAGTATTTAACAAAAAGGGAATGCATAAAATTGTACCTGTAAGGTATCTTCTGGTAAACCAATCACTTCTGGTGAGCCAATTATACAAGCAAGACAGATAGTCTCCAGATTGCCATACTGCATTGAATAATTTGAACAGTTACAGCTGCTTAAAATTGAAATATGAAGGTAATTTTTGAAAATGAATAAACATTAAATTACAAAATGGCTTGTGCTGCGTTTTGGTGTGCTATATTATAATTTGTTTTAACGAAATTGGAGTTTTACTTTAAAATGGCTTCTATAAGAGACTGTACAAATTATTGTAATAGCCTTAATGTCTGGTAAAACAGAAAGAACAGTCCAGACCAATTGTTGGTGCCTAACATTTTTGAACTTCATCTTCTTTTCTTTCTTCTGATCTGAAATGTTCCACTTTTGTCTTACCACTGTAACAGTTGCTGCCGTTCTCCCCTACCCTTTTTCTTTTGGCCATTGATTGTTTACTTACAATTATGAAATATGAACATGGTACACTGGCTTCTTATGCATTGTTAAGTTCCATTTGGTCAGTAAGTCAACAATTAGTATGTCAACAAAAGTATGAGCCTTAAGGTGCCCATACACTGCTTGATTCTCGTACGAGAATCGGCCAGCGAGGCGGGCTTTCGATGATCGCAAGTACGATCTGCCCGTCCAAGGTGGGCAGATGGTACGGGCTTTCAAGAAGCATACGACCATCGCAAGACAATAGTCTTGTGATGGTCGTAAGGTGTATGGGCACCTTTAGAGTAACAGAGCAGAGTTAAATAATTTAGGTTAACAAGCTATCCTGGTAACAGATAATCAATATATAGAAAGCATGTGGGCCTACAAATGACAAAATTACACCTGTGTGATTACAAGTGCAGAAAACCAAGTGTTCTCTGAAACAGGTAATGTAATAAGATAAGTAAGCAACTGGAAACTGCATATGCAATCTTCGACTAACTCACTTCTACAATTCAATAAAAACATTAGTCAATTTGATCATCTACACCAAGGGTAATGAATTACAATTCAAGGAGGTCCGGTGATGAAAAATTTCTTCGAGCCGAGGTCTGTCTGCACCACGGTCCGCCATTTAGGCAATGCACAGCTGCTGATGTGTTTTCAGTGACACAGTGGTGATGCATCGATCCCAGCGCATCACGCTTTTAAAAAAAACATTTTGTTAGAACTTTATTGAAATCACAAGTGACATTTCATTAAGTTAAATAGGCAAAGCGCAGTGTAATGCGGTTGTACCACATCATGGCCAGCTTTACTGAAAAAAATACAGAATCCATCATAGTACCCCCTTACATCAGTTCTCCCCATCAGCGTGCCCCCTTACATCAGTTCTCCCCATCAGAGTGCACCCTTACATTAGGCATCCCCTTCAGAGTGCCCCCTTACATTAGGTGTCCCCATCATAGTGCCCTCTTACATTAGGTGTCCCCATAAGAGTGCCCCCTTACATTAGTTGCTGCCATCGGAGTGCCCCCTTATATTAGTTGCTGAAAGCAGAGTGCCCTCTTACATTAGATGCCCCCATCAGAGGGCCTCGTTACATTAAATAAAAAAAAAAAAGGGAGAACTCTGATGGTGACACCCAATGTAAGGAGTTAGTCCATTTTATCTCCCACCGCACTCCTGACCGGAAACAAACCCAAAGCTCGGGCAGGTACCAAAGCGACCGCAGACGCCTCCGCCAATAGTACAAAATCGATGGATAATCATTCACACTCCAACTTGATGCAAAGTCAATACCTTTATTGGCTAGAATAGTTTCACATTAATAGCGATGTTTCGGAACCAAGTGGCTTCTTCTTCAGGGAAAAAGCACTCCGGTCCAGGCACCTCTACAGGTGAAGTGAGGGAGCTATAAGCAATGCAAGTATGGATGGATGGAGCTCCCTCGTGGCCATAGCCCCATCCCATCCCACCTCATGCTGACACTCAGCGCTGGGCAGCATATTTTGAATGGCTGCTTGGCGCAAGAACTGACAGTGCAGCGCTAGGGGGAGGCAGAGGAGCATCTCACCTAGAAAAGTGGAAGGCATGCGTGACCCACTGAACACGGGGTGGGAGATGGTGAGTCCCTCTGCACTCCTCAAAGCGTCCCTGGCCCAAGCAGCAATAGTGGTGCTCGCAGTGACAATCACGGATGTTACATTGCCGCCCTGATCAAGGGACCCTGTGCGGCCCCGAAACATTGGTTTTGTCTGTGACGACTGGTCCAATTAAATGGACATCAACGATATTTATTGAGTGCTGGTGATTTCTACTTTTCACCACTGAACAAGGGGTCGCAGCCCATCAGTTGAGAGCCAAGGCTTTAGAGAGTCCTGGGGACACCAGGGGGGAGACAATGTTTGTCACGTTTCCTGGTGTTACTGGCAGCCATAAGTTGTGGGACCACACTACAGACAGGAGAAAGAGAATTCAGAAAGAAGACTCTGAGATATCAGATACTGGGGTATATTTATTGCATCTATAGAATTTAGCATCTGTCTAGAGTTCTTTACTTTAAATGCTGTTGCATCTACAGTTACTAAATGTTACAATACCAAATTAATCAGTTGCTGCATGTATAAGAATGCTTCCTTTGATATAGAAGTTTAAATGACCGACCTGGAGATATTTCCTTCTAAACATGGCCAATGTTTTTATTACTTCCACTGACATTGGGACATTTATTACTCTTACTGATGCAGGAGCATCTTGCTCCCAATGACCCCTGTTCACCTTTTACTCTTACTAAAGCAGGGCCATTTTTTATTCTTACTGACTATTGATGCAGGGGCATATATTATTTCCATGTAACACCAAGAAAGGAATTCTGGGGCACTTTTTGGCTTTTTCTCCCTTGTATATGCTGGACAATGGAGAGCACTTAGACACGGCTGTGTTGAAATAACATCTTGCATGTGAACTTTAGCAGCATTAAGAATTGATTATTAGCATCAGTCTACCCGCCTACCTCAAGGATAATGCAAGTGCCACATACTTTCTGTTTTGCATTTATTACTCTCACTGACCAATGACCTCGGTTCATTTTTTACTCCCATTGAATACCGATGCTGGGACATTTATTACTCCCACTGCCCAAAGATGCAGTTTTCCACTCCTATTGCCCACAGTCAGGCCCCAAATTAGTGTATCAAGCAGTGAACTGGCCCTTTGTTTAAAACATTTGAGGACCCCTACTACAGTGCAAACTAGAGCTACTTAGCCAGCTAACACATTTCTTTCGTATTATCCATAGATTAGGGTCATGTAACATTTCACGTGTTGCTTTAGAAATATCCCCTGGTGAAGTCCCACTGTCCAAATGCTGCAGCTTAAAGTATGTATCACATTGTCTTACTACCAAACAGGCTGATATCTGATAGGCAAGTAATACATCTGAATAAGCTTAATCAGTATTCAATAAAAACAGATTCAAAACTGTCTGTTGTTGTGGAGTTTTGTCTTTTTATTAGCAGACCAACAATGACCAAGGCAAGTATCAGGAAACCACAAAAAGAGTGCTGCAAACATAATGTGCAACAGGTACAAGGAAACGTTACCTCTCTCGATATAAACAAATTAGGGCTTTGAATTGATTTAAAATGTAAAATCGGCTGGCTTATCAGTTGCTGATATAAGGTTTGTACAACTATGACTCACATATGCATGGCATGATCAATGAGCATATATTAACAAAAAAATAGCTAATTTGTTACCTTTATATAGTTTATAAAAATGTTTGCTTGTACTGCAAAGTCACATCAAGTAAGATAATTTATTCAATGATACGGATATTCATTTTTCACTAGTTAAATAAGTACACTTATGAGATAAATAAACCAACAAGCGGTTCAGCGTGATGCCACACACCTTAATACCTATGTAGCAAAATTGTCATGCTAGGTAACACACTGTCTGTCCCCTCTCACTCTTTTGATGCTGGGCTTCTGTCTTTAGCTGTTACAAATAAAATGACAACAAGAACAGGTGCACTGCTTAGGATGGTGCCATTGCCCCAGGCTTCATAACTCTCAACCAACCCCACCTTTCTTGCCTTACGGAGCAACCACATGCTCAGTCTAAATGGAGCAACCATTCAAAAAATGACTTGCTGAGGTGTCAGTGGATCAAGTGGAGTTGCTCGCTACTAACAGGTGCTGTTTGCCTGCTGTGCATAAAAGTGATGGGAGCCCGGGGGATGGTGCTGCTCATGAGGACAGAGTCACAGGCTACAGGAGTGGACTGCAGGGCCATGAAGTGTGTGGGTGGTGGCATTGGGCAACCTGCTGACTGCAGTGGTGGCCTACTCTCTGATGCTGAAGATCTTGAGAGCACAAGCGACAGCTCAGACAAATCTCTAGGTGGAGGAGATGATGGCGACTACAACTGTTCAAATGGGGACATCAGTGGTAAAAGGAAGAGGAAGGGCAGACTGCCTGGAGTCAGCAAGCAAAGACAAGCTGCCAATGCCCGGGAGAGAGACAGAACACACAGTGTGAATACAGCCTTCACTGCCCTCAGGACATTAATCCCCACAGAGCCTGCAGACCGCAAACTGTCCAAAATAGAAACCCTGAGGCTGGCTTCTAGTTACATTTCACATCTAGCTAACATCCTGCTGTTAGGGGAGGACTGCATGGATGGACAGCCATGTCACCAGTACAGAGCCTCTGTGGCCAGCTCAGCACCCAGACCCATCTGTACTTTCTGTCTGAGCAATCAGAGGAAGACAGTAAGTATTAAAACTCACGTTTGATGTGCATGGAATGTTATTCACAAGCCAAGCAGTACATAGTTGTTGCTGTGACAGTATTGATGCAGTAACAGTCAGTCATTCTGCTTACAGCAATCTATATTGTACTGTATTATTGAAGAACCTACAATAGCATAGAAACCTTTAGCAATCTATTATTTTACTGTATATTGCTAGTAATTATGTAGTAACCCTTTCTGTTTACCATTACATACATTTGTCCCATTTAGCATTTTTAATAATCAAATGAAAGTTTTAAAATTGTGAACATAAAAAAAAATTTGGATACTTTGAACTGCATGATATACAGTGTTACAAATTATATTCATTTAAAAAAATGTCATGGGCCTCAAATATTCTCATCCACAGTGTACTATGACAGGAACGATGTAGACACAGTGCCTAATGGATGAGGGCATTTAAGCTGTACTATAAATTACTGTAACCTTAAACTGAAATATACATGCAATTAAAGAGAATGCTTGCTATATTTGGTCTGAGGATTCTATCTAGGCTGAACTAACACATCAAATGTGGCTTACTAATACATGGTATAGATAAAGAATTTAAAGGATAAAGGAGTGAAACATTGGTGTTGATGTACTAATGGTAAATAGGCTGTTCACTTTACAAGAGAATTATCCCTGAGCTTAGTGGATGAGGTGAAGCTCTGCTGACTTCCATTCTCCAATCATTTGCAAACAAAAAAGTTTATTTTTGTTTTTGTTTTCCTTGCACGTGATTGGGTATCCTTTGCAATTTGCTATACCTTAAATAAGCTAGGTGAGAAATGATCTTGCAAAGTGAACAGCAACCCCACTATCTTGCTCCCTTGTTGTAGTTGTGTCAATGCTTTGCACATAGTGACCTTATGAAGCATGCCTTCTAATATCTCTGTGTTTTCTCTGCAGCACAGAGAAGGGGAGAAGCACTTGTCTATTTAAGGTGTATGTGGACATTCACTCAGATGAGCAGCTTGCACAATACTTGCACTGAATATAGACCTGTTCTAAATATACCCACTTGACACTCTTTTGTTTACATTGATTTAAGCAATGCAGCTTATGAACACTACTTCTAAACGTCAAAAAAACCATCATAGTGTGCACTTTATTTTTACACTGGAACAACTTTATTTAAGATGCTTTGTGGCTGAAATCTAACTCAGAATGGAAAGCTGCACCTGGTGTTGTTGCTATTTTTTGCGCAAGACATGTTAAACCCAAGCCTGGTACCAAGGGTGGTTAAACCAACGACACATGATGAAACCTGATCCTGGACACGCAATGCTTCCATCAAAGTGTGTTGTCATAACACACTTTCACCTGTGCTTCTAGCCACCAGCCTCCTTTCTAGTTATTATCTCCAGACTTATGTATTGCAGGCCAAATAGGGACGCCAGTTGTTGCTGGGACATAATTTGGATTTTCTACAGGAGTACAGCTAAATTCTTGCCATCCACCTGTTCAGTTACATCACTACTTTTCCTCCAATAAACCTGGGCTAGATTATTTAACTGACACAGACAGACAGCTCTCTAAATCAGGCAGGCATCAGGCCTACTTTATTTGATGATAATGTAAGTGCTAAGATCAGCAACTATTGTGCTGGTGGAAACTTTGAGTTTGATGTCTCAGTACCATTGAGTATAAACCCATAAACTCGTATAAATTATAATTAATAAAATGCCAGGAATAACTTGATTCATTGGACTAAAGGACTTACAATTGTTTAACGTATGTCAATTATTTTAGACAAGACATACATGTATTTAAAGTTCCTCTATCATGAAGTTTGCATGACAGCACAGAGGTTGGGTGTCCAAATGCAAGTCTCAATACCTGTCAAGTATGCAAACTTATAGACCCCCCTCCACACACTCTGTGGCCAGTCACTTCACTGTAAGTAACAATGGCCCAGTATGCTGTGGTTGTTAAACTCTCTTGACTTTGATGACAGTCTCTAAATTATTATTCTTATTAGTAGTAAAAATCAATTTTAGCATTCATTTCCTACCCATCTATTAACAGAAAAGCCACTAATTTTGATGAGTAGTCTCCCATACTTTGATTTCTTGAACAAGTGATAATTAAAGGGTTCAGATTATTTTGTTTATGCTGCCTTGGGCATGTGAAGCTGCTTCTCCCCTTTTATCCCCCTTCACACACATGCACTAAGTTTGAAGAGTTTTGAACACTGTCGTGTCACATCAAGCTGTGGTTACATTCATGCAATATAATAGTAAGTTATGAATGCATGTAATGCACACTGCATTTACTATGGATTTGTAATGTCACACTAAATGCTGTAGATTAGGTAAATCAAGAAAAATGCTGCATTTCGATTCACTCAGTATTCTGTGTTGACAAAATATAGCACATTTTATTTCTCTCTCAAAATGTGAACACATTAATTTTGCTCTTCAGTAGAACTGTGGCTGCAGGCTGGTTCCTAACACCTTTATTTCTGATTCCCAAATACCTCCATTTTTAATGTGCTGCTATTAGAATTGATATACAGGTGAAACTCGAATAATTAGAATATCGTGCAAAGTTCATTTATTTCACTAATGCAACTTAAAAGGTGAAACTAATATATGAGATAGACTCATTACATGCAAAGCAAGATAGTTCAAGCCGTGATTTGTCATAATTGTGATGATTATGGCTTACAGCTCATGAAAACCCCAAGAACCCCAAATCCACAACCTAAAAAAAGTAGATTATTACATGCAATCAATAAAACAAGGATTGTACATAGAACAATATCGGACCTCTGAAAAGTACAAGCATGCATATGTACTCAGTACTTGGTTTGGGCCCCTTTTGCAGCACTTACTGCAATTACTTTTGCACGATATTCTAATTATTCGAGTTTCACCTGTATTTTATGGTTCAGGTAAGAGATAAAGTAAAATTCCAATAACTGTCTCTTTTAAAACATTATGTTTACTTTTCTTATTTTAGAACAATTTTTGTGTTCTAATCTTTATAGGAAAATGTATCAGAATTAATACTTATTAAATTCGGCAGTCGGCTATGTAGACACACTGCTAAGGAGTGATATGTCTTCATATGCATCCCCTCTCAAAACGCATCGTGCTTTCAGGTGCAATAACCTTGCATTTGAGGTAAGTTTTGAGATGCTTCTATAATCTTTCTGAGTTTCTTTGGAAGTGCTTCTAACTTGCTTCTAATCTGCAATCCCAATGACTTGTATGGGGAGAAAAGCAAACACGAGGCCACGTAAACAAATCTCAATTATGAATTATGATTTAATGTATTATTATTACATAATATATTATATAATCAAGAACAACACTGATTTTAAAGCAGTGATAACAAATGTATTATATACATCATGGATAAGGTAGTCATTTGGATTCTGACAAAAATACTGTCTGGAAAAAAAAAATGTTATAGAAGCCAAATATTTTAAAATGCATACCAGCAACTTTTAATATAAGTTGTGTATTAACACAAATTATTCAAAGATAACAAATACAAAGCTTGCAATAATCAAACTTGCATTTGACAGCAAACATATTGAGCAACAACTGTGATTATTATAATGGATTACTATTATAAACAACCTCAGCACTTATGTCTGATAAGAAAATGCTCGAATAATTCAGGACATTAGAAGGTCTATTTTAAAGTATTTTCACATCAATATCTGTTATTAACTCAAAATGTACCCTTATATTATAAATCACCCAATGTAGTGTATTCAAAGGTTTTTTTGTACACCTATATTCTACTCATAGACATGAAATTGTAATTTAGGCTATCTGCTACATATCATAAAATGTAGAAAAGTGCACTTTACTGTACTGAAATTGCAACTAAAGACAAAACTTTGTTTCTAGTTTTGGATAGAGTGGAGAGGGATTAGAACACCTGCCGGGTTTTTATTGCTGTTTCTGTCCCCGTTGGGGAGATTCACCTTCTCCATTTGTCCTGGTCACTGAAAGGGAAAGAAAATCCCATATTTTGGGTTGTCATCAGAACAGGAATAGATGGAAAATCTTTCCATGGGGACAAAGATGGCAAAAAAGCAGATGGGGTTATAACCCTCCCTTAATCTATCCAAAATTATAAAGAAAAAAGTTTTGGCTTCAGTTGTACTTTAATGTACTTGAAAACATAACAGAGCTTGTATCAATCAGTGACTGCACTCTATACGTAAGTCAGTCTGATCTTAGCACGTCATGCACTGACAGAGTGAACATACACTGGACTCTGCTTTTGACATAGCTGACAGCAAGGTCAATGATTGATTAAGAAGAATAATCAGTGCCATTTCCACATATTGTTTACATAGTAGTTTAAATAGTGCATATCCAAAATGCATGACAGTATTTTGTGATGTTCTACTAAGGGTCCACTCGCACTGCAGCACATGACATTTCATATGCTGACACACTGAAATATAAAAGTACAGCCACGTACCTCAATGCATGAAAAATAGGTGCTCTTAGCCTTTTTTACAGTACAGTATACCACAAAGGGTGCTGTTCATTGTGCTGCCCTGCACTGTCTTCCAACTCACCTCTAAAACAAATGGCAGTACAGTTCGCCAATGCACATAACATGTTTCCACTCATTATGGTAGCGCATGTGTTTTCCATGTGTATTGCAGAGCAATTGGTGTGAATGGACCCTTAAGGAGTGTAAGTTTAAACTAGCAAAGCATCAAAGGCCTAACTGGGGATACTACTATAGGGCAGATTGAAAGAGGCATATTTTTTCATGACTGGGTCTTTGAAGTAAACACAGTTTTGCATGACATGTGTAAAACTGACACTCAATAGTAAATTACACCTATCAGGTTTACTAACGGGTGCTAATAAAGTGTTGAAATGCCAGTAATAAAAATATAATAAATGCCATGTATTGCAAAATAACTTTCTACATTCAGTGTAAACAACTTGAGATACAGTTATAAGTAAGCTGAAACACACATTTGTTGATATTTTAAACTTCAACATCTACCTATAACATAGAATCTATTTTGTGATATTTTCATGCTGTAAACCTCTATTGTATTTATATGTACTAAAAGCTATTTTTATTAAAGAAATCAATAAACTAAAGATATTTGTGTTTAGTATATCCTGAATGTATATTGTCTACAAATGAAAAACATTCAGTCAGGTATGACTGCACCAGGGCCAAAAAGAATGAATGGGGCCCGACTGCAATCTCTTTATTTCCACTCGCCAAATGCGAGCGGGCGAGTGGAAATTTTGAGCCCTGCTCTATAGGCTGCTCCAAGGGTGGTCATCCACTGGAAATTTAATATACATGAGAATGACACAGTATTCCAGATGAGCAATATAAGAGTGTTATGTCATGCTAACAGAACTCCTTATTAAGGCTGGCCATACACTGCTTAGATTTTCTAAAGGAACTTTCATACTGTAGGGGTCTACCCCCTAACACCCTGTAATAAAGCAGTGTTATTCGGGTATCCAAATTTAGTTATTACTTTCCGCCAGTAGGGTGTGCTCATGAGTCACCTATGTGCTTCTTCCACCAGGCTTTGCTGTGACATAGTACTGTGCTGGAGTGGCATGATGCAACAGTGGTTCTGTGGTGGCCAATCAGTGCAGTAAACCTCACAGTGGGAGGGATTGGCTATAGCAGAACCCATGAGCATACTCAGATCTAAGTTGTTCCTGCCACTCCCCTGTTGGGAGGTTGGTGCTCAGGTGCTGGATGGCTGCCCAGACCTGAGGGCTAGGCCTCAAGACCTAACTTCATGGAATGCCATGTGCCATCAGATTTTGCTTGATTCACTACAGTGATCTAACCCATGGTAACAAAGGTCATGGGGACACTGGAGTACTACACAGGAACCTCCACTGGTCCAGGCTACAGTATATCCAGAAGCAGAGTATACACTGGAACCTCTGTGGTAATGGAGACACTTCTGGCCTATCAAGAGGGAGAAGAGGGACCTTCCAATAGGATCTGTATGCCTTTCTAGAAGTGAATTTACTATATCACCAGCATTTCGGGTATTCCAGCACACCTATCTACCACCATTATTTCAAGTTCTACAATAAACGTTAAAAAGAAATCTATGGACTCTCTAGCTCATTACTACTAAAAAGGAGGAGTAATGCGAGTACCTACACCTGGGGACAAGGTTATCTCAAGGTTATCCCACATAGTTTACTAATTTGAAGTCCATCACAGGAGTGAGCTTGGAGTGGTGACTACTTTACAACACACACAGGGATCATGGGGAAGAAAAGTAACCACCCTCCAGAAGGAAGGACAGTGTCAGCACCAATTCAGAGATGATTTAAGGAACTACAGCTGAGTTATACACAAATAAGATACATTTTTGTTAATAGTTGAGGTACTTAAAAGCAATTTTATGACTTAACTCCTGAGTTTAGCGTCACTTTAAGCATTTACATACATTTTCTATAGATATATAATAATATAGATATAGTTTTTTTTTTTAAAGTAGCACTTTACGTTTGAAATGGTACTTGTAATCAAGAAGTATATGAACTACGGGCACCATCAGGTGCCAGCATTTTCCTTTCTCAGATTCAAAAGTGTCCCAGAACCCCGACAGGGACCACATTCAAATAATCCTAAACATTCTTACTGGGCAAAGTAAGAGCTTCATTTTACTGTAGGGGACCTACAGTTCTGATGGCAGCCGTTGGCTTCCATCAGAACAAAAAAAATAAAAAATAAGCATAGGAATGCATAGCTACATTCCTATTGGCTATTTAAATTTGCAATAGCCAATAGCAAACCAGCTATTGAACCCGCCCTCTGCTGCTGTCAATCACTAGAGGGGACCTGATGGAGAACTGCAGGTCCCCTCTGCTGATTGACAGCAGCAGTGGGTGGGTGCAATAGCTAGTTTTCTATTGGCTATTGCAAATTGAAATAGCCAGTAGGAATGTAGCTATGCATTCCTATGCTTATTTTTTGTTGTTGTTCTGATGGCAGCCAACGGCTCCGATATCAGAAGGAAAAAAAAAAGACAACAGAGCAGGGAAAGGTTTACTCTGCTCGATCGAGAGAGACGATCGACCAGAGACACTGATCTGCCTGTGCAAGTGGCCGGAGCCAGCCGCGAGATGACGGCTGGCTCCACCTAGCAGTCCGTAGCAGACTGTCGGCCAGCCAATGGCTGGACATTCGGCAAGCTTCGCCTTTCACCTCGGCTCAGTCGAGCTGATGCATATGCCTTCGGCTCGACTGAGCCCGCCTGACCGACTTTGGGAGCTGTACGGGCTATAGTGAATAGCTGGGTCCTGGGGCCGAAGCTAGCCGAAGGATCAGCCGAAGCTACAGCTAGATCTTTCAGCAGCTTAGTGAATAGACCCCAGTGTTTCTTTAAGTACAAAGTGGAGTAAGAATGATAGCCCACTGCATGGAATCAAAATTGGAGTTATTGTAGAAAGATGACCATATAGATGTGGGTACTATGAGTTATTCTGCACATTTACAAATTAAACAAACTGAAACATGATTTTGTCCTGGATATTACACATTGCAGTAAAATGCTGGAATTACAACCCAAGCTCCATATCTACCACAGATCTGCTTAAAGTGTTTTTTCATTTTTACAGTCAAATTGGGATCCCAATTTGGGACGTCTACATTATATGTGTTACATGTTCCCATTCAGGGCCGGACTGGCCATAGGGCAAACCGGGCACTTGCCCGGTGGGCCGGGCCGGGCCGAACACAATTAACCTGATTGTGTTCGGGCCGGTCCGCTATGCCGACTCTGTGCAGAGCAGTGTCTACTGTGTGGTAGCGAGCAGAGCCGGCACTACCACACAGTAGACACTAGAGGGCGCTGGTGGGGGAGGCCAGAGAAACACCTCCTCCCCCAGCTCCCTCTACTCTGTGCTCTTTCTGGGGGCTTGCTGGTGCTGTACCTGCAGCCTGCACTATCCCGGTACCGCCGAGATATTAACATATGAATGGGCCGTGGTAATTTGCATATCAATAAGCAACGGCCCATTCATATGTAAATATTGCGGCTCATTCATATGCAAATCGCCGCCCCTCCCCCTGCTAAGGAAGAGAAGGGAAGAGAAGACTGCAAGAACAAGGTATGTGTATGGTCAGGGATTTACTCTCCCCCCAAGGCCAGATTCCACAATGCGCCCCCCTCCCCGCCAACCCCCCCCATCAATTTCTCTCTCTCTATCTATATAGATATATATATATATAGCTCATTACCTTATTACTTGCTGAAAAATCCTAATTACCAACCCCTTCTATGTAATGTTAAGGAGGACTGGGGAGTAATGTTTGCCGCAATTAACCCTGTCAGTACTGTACTGTCAGAGCTCCATTTTCAGCTGTACACAAGATATGCGTTACTCTGTTCTAACAAAGGGTTAAAGATCTCAAGGCTTGGGTGGTAAATTGTTTGTTAATGCACTTTTAAAAAAAAAACCTGTACCTCAAGCCTGTTTTTTATCTCTACATTTTCATCTATTCTAAGTAATAGAAGCTGCTTATTGGCTACCATGTATATAATATACCTGCACCTATGAAACAACTAGAAAGGTAATATTTATTTTAGTTTTGTTTCGTGAATGGGAACACATATCAAACATATGGTGGGGGTTCTCATTTTTGACTGCAAAAGTAAAAATACTCTTTAAGACTGTTGTAATAATGGAGGCAACATGGCTGTGTGCCCTTGTCTTCTAAATACCACTAACTGGCATGTCCTGTAGATATATAGGAATCCATAAATACTTGTTGACTGTGTGGACTGAAGAAAATACTGTACTCCTCCTATGATAGTTGCAACTAACAATCTCTGTAAAGTTGTATGTGCTGTCTGCATTAATTACAAACTAAGCTAAATTAATTCATAGCTCCTAATGGACACAGCTTGTGATCTGGGGTATTTTAAAACCTGTGATTGACAGGAGCAGGGGTGCTACTATTTTGTACGGCTTTCTAGGACCAAATGTTCTCACTTCATTGAACAGTATTTATCTGAAATGCTTTCATGATAGCTTACTCCTGTTGATTTAGATTTGCTGTTAGACATCTATAATCCTTACATACTATGATTAGAATTGATCTGACATTTTGTTAATCAGTGGTTGGGCCATTAAAAATTGGTTGTTTATATAGAAATAAAACCTAGATCAAGAAATGTGATAATACTAAATGTGGACATGGAATCAAAACATTCTGGCTGTAATTTCTAGTACTGCTTATAATTATGCACCACAACATGAAGTACTAGATAATAGGGTGCCAAATACCCCAGTGATCAATACAAAAATAACATTTACAAATTTTTAGCATGGGTCACACAGACATAAGAAGTTGGCCTATGTAGGGACCCAATGGGAGATTTCTGTTTTGCAAAAGTCCATCTGGCTTTGCATCTAGCAGGGATTCTACTTTTTTTTTTTTATCGAAGCCCGTGGACGTGCATCAAACTTCCCCCTGTGAACAAAAAAAGTGAACCGTGAAATCACAGCACACAAAAACGTGCACAAGGGTGCAAGGTCCTTCGAAAGAAGGGACCTACTTTCCCGACCCCCCGGGGCGCAAGGCTCCTGACAGGGGTTGAGACTGGTGGTCCACCAACCCGAAGGCCGTGGACCATTTCCTTTGGGGACCTGCCGAAACAGGTCCCCCTCAGTACTAGGCAAGTGGGATCTCCCGAAGAGAAACCCACCTCCTGGGTGGGAGGAGACAGAGAACCCCGTTCGAGGCACAGAATCTCCTCCCAGCGTCAGGAATAGGCCCCGAAGAAACCTGCACCTTTCGCATCTGTGGGTCAAAATTTAAAATAAAAAAGTGCCAAACGTGAATAGAGTGCTTAAATAATCTAAAGTGCCAGTGCACCACTCTGACAGGCCTTAGGGGCCGGAGTGCAAAAATATAGCCCCAGACTAGCCATAAGGCCTGTCTTGGAGGCGAAGTGCAGAAAATTGCAATGTGGTGTGTGACCAAGTGCACAGTGAATCATGTGGGGTCCCATACCCAAGTGACTTTCTGCGCACCCCTGGGACGCCACCCCCAGGGGGCACAACACCACGGGCTTCTGCCGCCCCCCGAACCCTCGGGCCAGACCCCGTGGTTCTCCGCTCACATCAGGAGGTAGTGCCGTCGGGGGTCCTCCCACTGTCTAGGGTCTACCCGTACATCAGGGCCTGACGCAACTAGCAGTGGACCGAACCGTCCTCCGACACCCACCATTACGTCAGAGGGTACTAGGGTACTAGAATGTTCTCCCATCGGGTGGCAACATCCTCTCCCCTCCAACAACTGATAAGAACAGATACTACACTTGATCTTAGCCAAAAGGCCGAGAAGGATTCTACTTTCTTACTACATTATATACAAAACAACTCAAGCCCAATTCCAGGATAAAATAAAAAGCCACTCCTCCCTCCTAGCCCCCTTCCCCCCTTACTGATAACTGAGCTGAAAAAAAAAAAAAAAATTTCCCACTTTTCCACTTATCTTAACCCAACCAGAGGACCATTGAGCGGGGAGCCAAGGGAACCGCCCAGAGAAATTTTAAGGTGTGTGTCGCTTGATTAGAGGTGCCCGCCAGTGGAAATGCCATTAGCGAGGGACCTGGATATTTTGCTTTACATATAAAGAAAAAAGAAACACCTGTCAGGATAGGTTAGAAGAGGATGGGGGTGATGAGTAAATAGTTTTTGACTGTAGTTGGGCTTCAAAGATAGACTAAGAGTCTCTAATTCTCTTAAACATTAAAATGATAGAAAATGTCAACAGTGTAGCCACCCTGCCCTAAGCAGGATTGTCTATTTACATTTAGAAGTTGCCAGGCTGTAGTCAGCCCGAGTCTGATTCATAGTTCATCTTTCTTGAGTTTTTCCTAAAATCTGGTTATTTTTTGCTTCTGTCTGATGCTGCAGTGTACCTGGCAACCAGGGGCGTAGATAAGGGGGGGGGGATAGGGGGGTCCAAACCCCCCCCAGAGGGTCCTGGCCGAATCTCCCTGATTGTGTTCGGGCCGGCTCGGCTCAACCCGCTATGTACGATGGCCAGCTCTGACAGCTCGAGTGATGAAAGAGCACAGAGCGGCCAGGCTGAACACAGAGCAGGGCTGCCCCGCCCCCATCACCAGCCGACATCAGACTGAGCCAGGGGGGACTGTGTGCAGGACACCGGGCTGTGAACGAAGATCACAGGACACGGCGTGTGAGCTGACAGGGGGGAGGAGGTTAACCATTGCTGTGCCAGTAAGTTGCTTTAAGATCCTTATGTATATCTATAATTAATGCAGTGAAGTCCAAATACAGGGTGCTCAATGCTGACTGCTTTATTAAAGGTTGAAAAATGCACAATGCAAATATACACTATATCAAAATGAAAAGCATTTAGGTGATTTGCATTCAAAGTCTTGACCAGTCTGGGATCTGCAGGTGACGCCTGTAAGATTGGGGGACATGGGACAAGCTCCCTTGTGGTAGCAGGTATCTTTTAGCCTCACACATCTTAAAGTGACAATAAAGTTAAACTTTTTTTTCCCCCTTCCCAATCCTACTGTAGGGACTTACCTTAAAGGATGTCTCTTAGGCCTCATTCACATGAGAAACAGCCGGCACGCACAGCTCCGTGCTGCGTGCACGGCCGTATCTGGCAGCTCCCGAGTACGTGGCCGTATGCCGCCCTGCGCTCACCCACCCTGCACGTCTGTGCTTGTACTCGTACGCTGACAGGATGGATCCTGTCTGCTTCCAAGACGGGACACCTGTACCCATACGGACCTGCACATGGGGTGAGCGTAGCGCGGCGTATGGTCATGTACTCCCATAGAGAAGGACAGGGGCTGCGTACTAATCACACGCAGCACCTGTCCTTCCTGGGAGCTGCCCAAAACGGCCGTGCACGTTTACCCAAATAGAGCTTTCTTTTGGTGCTATTTGATCGCTGCTGGTTTTTATTAAAAATTTTTATATAAATGAATAAAGACAAAAAATTGTGGAAATAAATATTTTCAACTTTTTGTTATACAAAATATCAAATAAAATTAAATTTCTTCCTAAAATTAGGCCAAAATGTATTCTGCTAAATATTTTTGCTTAAAAAAAAATCCCAATAAGTGTATACTAAGTGGTTTGTGTAAATTGGTACCAATTATAAGTCTTTTGAAAACATGGTTTCCATATGGTGTCGAACAACAAAATCGGTATTGCTCAGGGTAAAGGATTGGTTTAGGAATGATATGGCCGGTATATTTTTTTCAAACCTTGGTGTGTCTACTACATAAAATCTTATAATTTGAGGAAGCTGAACCCCCCCCCCAGGAAAAAAATGTATCTACGGCCCTGCTGGCAACAGTGTGGGAAACTGCAGTGATCAGACCTATGAATAGTTATATCTCTCTGGCCAGCCACTAGAAGGTTTATTGATAAAGGTGCAGGCTGGAAGAGGGTACAAATATCTGAAATTGACCCTGGGAGGTCAGTCTTCATCTGGGCCTCCTGCCTGGGGGAGGGAAACAGTTGTATATCTGATCCTCATAGGCCTGATGCCTGAAGATTGTGAATATGTGCTAGAACAGAGGGCTGGGTTTGAGGCCTAGTATGTTGAGCAAGGTGATTGCGGTATCATGGAGAAACTTCTCACTGAATGAGCTACCTGAGACGTTAGTCAGAAGCTTGGTCCTTGACTGAATTATTGTGGTTTCTCCCAAAGGAGTTGGTAGCAGTGGGTATCTTGCAGCCTGGAGCTGATTTCACAGCATGCTAGGTTGGCTTAAATGTTCTCTATCTGTGAAGGCTGTACTTTTGTCTCTCTTTTTTGGAGTCTGCTAAGTCCATGGGTGCACTGTACCCTAACCCTCTCTCCCAGAAGTGTTGGATGAGAGCCAATAAACCTGTTTGTATCTAAAAGTGACTGGCTCCCATATGCATATGTTCACATTGCTGCACGAGAGCTGAGAACCACAACTTGGAGGTGAAATGCTAGCCCACCTTGCCTCTGGGGACCCTCATATACCCCTGCGGGCCAGTGGGGTGTTACACTTATAAACACTATAATTTCAAAATACCATGTGTATCACCTGGCAATAGAAGTACATTTCACATTGGTCACTACTAGTGAAAGTGTGCCAGACACATCCAAGTGATGCTGAGCTGCTGGACAAAAGAAAGCCAGAGAACAGCCATCAGATGAACCTCAGGACAGGTTAACAGAGGGTCACCATTTACAACAGAACCTCCTTGGGTGCCTGCTTCAGAAGGGAATGTGGCATGCTGCCCCCTGCAGTTGCCTAGAAGGAACCCACCGGACATATCCATGCCAACACTCTCTCTGCTATTAACAGTAACAGTGTAACAGAGAATACATTTTTCTAGATCAAAATGTATTGTTTTGTTTTCTGACCTTGCAAGTAACCAAGTGGAAGCCCAGATCCCCTTGTGTCCGAACTGGGAACTACAACTTTATAAGTTCCAGGTTCTGCCCAGGTGCAAATGTCCCAGAGCCCACTAGCTTGCAATTCCCAATCATTTAGGTCCGGTCTTCAGGGTAAGCTCTACCCCCAAAACAGCCACTGCAGTCCATAGGCAAGTTTTCATCAGGCCCTCTACACAATCTTCAAAGAACCCCTAGTCCTTTTCATCCAGGCGCAGTTTATGAGTGTAATCTTTAGTACTTACATTACCCTTGAGAAAGTCAGAGAGGTCAGCAGACACACCAGCTCTCGCTGCTAGGATAGACACCCCACAGTTGCCACACAATACTCTTTAGTTTTCAAACCCACAAGAACGAATGTATTCTGACTCTAATTGTTGTATTAGTGATTTATCCCTTGCTGAGCCCTCTATGCCTGGCCTGTATAAGCAGATATAATGACTGCGGACAATCCTTTCAGATAGCTGTACTCACCAAATACCTTTTCATCCACGAAGGTGCTTTATTTGAATGCAGCATGGTTACAGCAGACAACAGGATACAGCAGATGAATGAATAGACGGTAATTGAATGTCGGAGATAGTAATGTTTCCAAGCATGCAATGCAGATTACCATGTGGTCATGTTACTGTCAGCCGTGACACTAGAAAACGACTAGTCTCATGAAGAAAGGGAAAACCAATGAGAGGGAACACAGAAAAAACATGGTGCAATAACCCAAAATGACCACAAGATGTCAGTATAATAATTAGCCATACAATACCAATGAGTAAATGGCTTAAGGAAAATAAACTATATGAATCCTCATTTAACATTTGTATGAATTGTCATATTTTATACAACTATTGTGGTAGCACAGAATGCATAGTCAGGTTTTACTATAACAACTTCATGTTCGCTCAAAATACTAGTCATTGTTCAAATGTTCTTTCTAAATAAATAGCACAGCATTCAGGGGTTGCATATAAGGCTTCATCCTGCATAATGGAAGCAGTACACGATTAGTACACACATGAAGGGAAAATATCTTCCTAGCTTGTCTTTCCCCCAATCTATAGCTTAGCTCCTCCAACAAGGTACTAACGGACTCATGATGCAGTAGTATTTATGGCCCATTGTCACAGGGGAACCCATCCACACACTTTGTGGGACAGACAACCTCTCCCTCGCACTCTCTCTCTCTAAGCCACAAGCCCTTATATAACGCAAGGCAAGAGACAGTGATGGACAAGCAGGTTTCTTGGAAACCAAAGGGTAGTACCTAGCCTAAAAGGGTCTCCCTGGTTACGTCTTGTCTACTGTCCTGGTACCTCGCTGCTCGACCGTTACTGATCCGGCTTGTCTTGGACTTTGGTTCTACCGGCATTCGTGCCTCTCCTGTCCTACACCTGTTCCATTTCCAAGAGTTCTTGGACTTGAGCTGCAAGAGAGGCCTTCCTCGTCAACTCAGACCCCTCTAAGACACGTGGCTCTGACAGTGTCCTCAAAGCAGAAAACAGCAACCCAAGTTACCTACATCTGCATAAGTTCAGCACACCAGGACTATCTGACAGCTGATACTAGGGTCTACATAACAAAACCCCCCCCCCCCCCCCCCTCAGTTATACAGGGCTTATGCTGTGCATACTATGTAAACTTGTCTTTCCCAACATTGGAATGTGAGAGCAGAAGCTTGCAACCACTTCTGCATGTCCAAGACCTGGACTGCAATGCACCATCAAGCAAGAAGGAAGTGGATAAATGACAAACACAACTATGACATATAACTAATATTAGGAGACTGCCGATGCTCATAAAGTCTGCCACCACTCCAGCACTATGGACAGAATAAGGAAGCTGATGTACATATGTATGCAGGTCACTACTTCAGCATACTAAGTCTATAGCAGTAAAAGCAACCTTCCATAGAATTGTTACACAATATTCTATTATGTCTAAAAACATGTATAATACATAGCTCTGCACACTAACTGTGAATCATTTAAATATACTGGGGGGAATTTATCAAAACTGGAGCAAACAGAATCTGGAGCAGTTGTGAGTGGCAACCAGTCAGCTTCTCTGTTCAGTTTGCTCAGGTAAGATTTGAGAGAGAGAAGCTGATTGGCTGCAGTGCAAATCTGCTCCAGTTTTGATAAATTCCCCTCACTGTCTGTCTCTGCAGGACCTTGACCGTTAGGACTTCTCCACACCAGCTGCGCTTAGGTGTGTATCTAAAAACGCCTAACAAAAGCATGCACAGTAGTAACAATGGTTTCAAATCACACCACAATGTTTAGTTCCAGTACTTCCTAAAGTAAAATAACTGGCAAAAAAACTCACTATGGTGCTTTATAACACAACACTTTACTAAAGCATGTCAATGATCATGCAGAATGCACCATGAAGGTGGGGAACAGTCAGTACTCCTAAGCCATCTATATCATGTACATAATACAAAGACATGTGGATAGGATCCCTGATAGGTGCATAATGAGCTTGACAATTTTCATATGTGAGAATTAACACAATGAGGCCATACCTGACGTGTCTAAAACCAGCAACTACACGGCATAGTCTGGAATAAGGTCTATGTCTTAAAAGCATGATATACACAGTCGAATAGGCTTGAACTGCATACACGAGGCCTAATTGACGGGGGAGGGGGTGGTTACAGCTGGCTCTGCCTCTAGATAGGCAGTGCCAGCTGTCACTCACACAGCTGGGCGGATCCAGACATAATTGTCGGGATCCGCTTCAGCTGCGGCGTCTCAGTGTACCGCGAGCTGTAGCTCGCGGTATACTGAGCTGAGGGCGACGGGAGGACGCTAGTTTGTGTCCTCCCGTTACCCTAAGGAGAACTATGGGGAAAAGCCCTAACCCCATAGTTCTCCTTTAATTCCATTTACAAGCATACATGTTTAGATCCAACTGGTACCAAATCCTAGTATCAAATAGTGTTACATGTATCTACATTTGCTTTGGTGCGTTAGAGGTTAACATCGATTCCTAGATGCACCGACTACTGTTTTTTCCCAATCACAGAAAAACTGGCTGCAGAAAAAAAGTATCTGAACGCAATCTGCAAAAAGATTCATAGGAAATAGTTAGATGCATGCATATATATATATATATATATACACACACTATATTGCCAAAAGTATTGGGGCGCCTGCCTTTACTCGCACATGAACTTTAATGGCCTCCCAGTCTTAGTCCGTAGGGTTCAATATTAAGTTGGCCCAACCTTTGTCTTAAAGTGTCTTAAAGACCCCTGATGTCTCCATAAAGAGGACATGTCACTGAAAATTGGCTATCACACAGGGGGCGTCTTAGCCCCCTATGTGATAGCAATAAAGTTAAGTGGAAAAAAAGATTTATAAAAATGAAAGTTACAAAAAAAAATAAAAAAAGTAAATGTCACATATAAAAGCAATTTTAAAAAAACACAACATTTTCTTTGCAGTCCCCCGCCCTCCCCCCCCCCCCCACATACACATGCAAACATGCGTCTGGTGCACCTACGTGCGAAAACGATGATTGCGTCCATTGCGTTACCCATGTTACATATCGCCGCGAACATCTGAGTGAGAGCAATAATTCTAGGGCCATCAATCACTGATAACACTAAACTGATGAGCGGTAACAGCTTTTAAAGCGTTGCCTATGGCCAATTTAGGGTATGGTAGTTTATTGCAATTTCGCTGGCACACGCAATCTTAAAGCTTGACATGTTTTGTGTCTATTTACCCGACGTGACCCCGTCTTTTATATTTTACCAAACATGTGGGTAATAATAAATGTTTTATGATATAACGTAGGGAAAACAGGTTTTTTTTATTTCAAAATTTGCGGGACATTTTTCATTATATAGTAAAAAGAAAAGAAAACCCAGTGGTGATTAAATGCCACCAAAAGAAAGCTCTATGTGTGCCCAAAAAATGGTATAAAATTAATTTCAGTAAAGCGTAGCATGACGGAATAAATGTCAAAGTACCGCAGCGTTGAATACTGAAAAATGGCCTGGACAGGAAGAAGGTGTAAACACCCCGGTTAGCAAGTGGTTAAGAGATAAGATAAAGGTTTTAAGGGCCATTCACACCCGCTGCTTGGGGCTGCGCTGACCGATGTTTCCAGTGCAGCCCCAAGACGATATCGCGCAAAATGCAAATCGCGCAGTGTGAATGGGGCCTTAGTGTCATTCTTGCAATGCCTCTTGGGACTTATAGTTCCACAACAGTTGGAGGGCTTGAGTTGCCCACCCCTGCTTTTAGTATTTACAGTTTACATTTTCCTAGATATCTGTACATCACACAGGACAGAGTGACATCTGAGAAGGAAAGTGGAACAGAGGGATTTGGTTCCAAATGAGACAGTTGGGCGGTGTGCTGTTACTGATTCCCTCACTAAGCTCCATGACGCGCACCCTGACCCAGGCGTTGTGTAACATTTCAGAGCCGCTTATATAAGGCAGCGCGGGTTGGGGGCGTCCAATGGCCAATAACATCACGTGTTCCCATAGCATTCCTTAGTAGCTCAGACTGTTCTGCGGCCACTAGGAGGCAGCACAATGATTATTACTATTATCCTCTCCACAGTATACCACGTGCAGACATAAGTAACCCCAATGGAAGCAAAAGTGTACATCTGGATGTAATCCGAGGTGCTGTCACACAGGCTGCTCTGGAATAAACGTGTAATCGCCTAAACCAGCTCGCTTCAAGTGCGACATTCTTCATTGGGAGCCAGTAAAAGCATACGACCGATGCCACTTCTACAGCAACGGGCAATCGTGAGTGTATAATGCACCTGCGCTATCCCTGCCCCAGCATTATGTGATCGGACGCCAACACTATCCGTCCTGTTATATGAATGGGCTTCCGCCGTCATGGCAGTGGTGTCTTTAAAGGGCTGTCTCTGTGATGTCAGAGTCATGTGATGAGCTCCCGGCTCGGAGAGGATGGGGAAGGGAGGGAGTGTGGTGGATCAGAGCGAGCGGTGCACTCTATGGGGCACACATACACAGATCATACAGTACCCACATACTGGACACATGTGATGCCTCGATACACAGTGCCCATAGATGAAGTCATGGCTCTACTATAATAGGGCTCTACCCGTCTGATGTATCTGCTGTGTGCAGCCCTGCACTGAATTCTCTCCTGTCCTAGACCTGTCACTCTGGAATCCCTTTGTCCTAACCTGGAGACTACAGCTGCTCACCTTGTTAAACACTTTGTGAAGCTTTAATCAGCCCGCCCAAGACTATGCAAGGCTGCTACCAACTTGGATGCCCTGCCAGGAGCTTGCCTTGTCATGGCCAAGACCCATTTTGCGCAGTGGATTTTGGGGACTTGGGACATAACTCTTGGACTGTGCCAGTCTAATCAGGAGATACACCTTCTGGCCGGGGAACAAAGAACTAGAACTGTGCTCTGTGACATTAACCAAGCTCGGTTACAATAGACTTGCTTTATTTAACAAAGAAACTGATTTCGGTGAATAGTATTGCGGTGTGACACTTAATCTGCTGTCAGTATAACAGTAGCAGGCATTTGTATGATTGAATTATGAGTACATGGCAGCCACAGCAACCTTTTGGAGTACGGCAAGACTGATGGACCACGTACCTCAGGAATCCTTTTGTTCTCATTTACACTGTAAACTCCAGGCTTTCCTCTTGTAATGTAGAAAGTCTCAGGAGCTCTCTTACAATGGAGGTGAGATCTTTGCAACGTTCTGAGCTACTCTCCCTTGACCTCCCTGGCCTTTGCTCAGAGATGCTGGGGGTGGCAGAGGAGGCCTTCAAGGCTGGCAACTTTGAATTGGCCGCAGAGATCTATGGTTCTCAACTGGATGAGCTGCCGAAGCCTGAGAGGTGCTTGTATCTGAAGAAAGGGGATGCCTTGGCGTTGGCTGGGCGAGTGGCCGATGCACTGGACTCTTACACCAAGGCAGCAATGTTGGGTCAGCTTTGTCCCGTTGAGCTTGGAGTGCTAGTGGACAGTATTGCTAAAAATATCAGAGAAAAAGAACTGAAATTGCCCTTTGCCAAGACGAAGAGCAACCTCCCGCATAGTAGTGGACAATGTCAAGGTGCACAAACCCCCTGCAGTTTAAGCATACCGTGGAATCCTAAACGGTCCCAAGAAGTTGACCTCTTCTCCTGCCCAAAATGCCAACTCCTATTGCTGGACCCCATCTCTTTGATCTGTGGACACACTTTCTGTAAAAAATGCTTGTGTGAAAAGAGGCTACCACAATGTAGCTGCTGCAAAAACAGAGCTCAAAGCAAAACAGAGGGGCATGAAGCACCTTACATGGATCTGAAGATAAATGTGGTGCTTGGGAATCTCTTAGAGAAGTGGTTGTGTGAAGAGACCAAGGTACGGAGATTGTCTGTAGAAGGGAATTTCTTACAGCAGAGCAGCAATTTCTTAGGTGCATTAGAAAAATTCAACACGGCATTGGAGCTGGGTAAGTAGTTGTACACTTAGATACTGGGCACAAAACTGGGGTGTTCATTAAAGGAGAAGGCAAACTGAGAACGAGTGTTGGTCATAGCAAAAAAAAAACAACCCACCTCTGACTTCCATTTATGTTCACGGGTTGGAAAAAGAGAGCAAGCATCTGATTTTCTTACCTTACACATTTTTGAATATAAAGTCATTTGGTGCAACTTCTAAAAAAACTTTTTTTTAGGTTTGGATAGAGCGGGAAAGGATTGGAACCTTTGTTAGAATTTATGGTCCCATTTACACTTCTCTGTTCTGGTGCATTATGGTAAGATTGCAGTGCATGTTAACACACGTTACAAGCGTTAACTTGTTGTGGTGCCATTGATTTTTTTGTGTCACCCCAACACACTAGGCCTTAGTTTTTTGGAGCACTGTTAAAAAATTTTGTTGCCACCTCTGATGCATACCACAAAGCACATTAACACAATACCATGCATGTGGTGTCCTGTGTCTAAAAAAAATGCTGCATGTCTTTTTTTTCGTCTGTTCTGGTGCGTTGGCAGCCCATTCATCTGAATGAGCTGCCCTAATGCAACACATGCCAGTTAGTGATGAGACTGGGTTTGGTCTGTTTGCCTGAGTTTGCCAAAGCCTCCTCAAAACTGTGACCGAAACCCCCTACACCCCCGCCCAGTCCAATAAGTTGCAGCAGGTGCATTTTCCGGCCTGCAGCTATACGTCACAAGGGGACGGGGAATGCCCCCCGGCGGCGCAACTGCCGACACTGATTGGGAAGGGGGGAGGTGACGGTCACAGTCTTGAGCAGGCTTGGGTGAGCTCAGGTAAACTGGGTTTGCACCAAGCACAGGCTCATCACTAGTGTCCATATGTGATACAACACACATTAAAGCGTCACACCAGAACAGCAATATGTTAATAAATCCTCTGTGCTGTCTATACTTCCTACTCCCTTCCTTTTTGGTCAAACACCCATCACGTGCACAGGAAGTAAGTGGAAATTTCCCGACTGCAGACACAGACAGCAAAAAAAACCTAAAGCTTCCTCACTCTATTAGAAAATGTGTTTTATTTACTATGGATTTCTGTTCTGTCAGCTGCCCATCAATAGGCATTGAGGAAAAATAACCAAAACAGGGACCCATGCAGTAATAATGTGTTGACAGATGTTCCAAAAGTGTGTGAGCTGGAAGGAGGGAACTGCTGCGGGTATAAAGTGCTACCTCCTAGAGGAGACCTGCACATATCTGCAGCAGCCACCATAACTATCTATACATTCGCAGAGGGTGGCTGGAATCCCAATCCGAATGATGCGGTCATTGAGCCCGTTCGAGTTAATGATGTGGTGACAGCGGCCACATCTGTCATTGGCTGTCCACAAATAATCCACGTGTATGCAATTATTACCCGCAGTTCGGGATAGACGATCGTCCCTGGACTCACTCACTCCATCCCAAAGCACGGGTGTGAAAGGCCTAACAGACAAAGCTCCAACACTTTAGGGTAGAGAAAAATCTTGTGGCTAACAGTGATTTGCGGGGGCTTGGTGCAAACCCAATTCACCCAAGCCCATGCAGAAAGTGTCACTGACAAACCCTGTTCCAATCAGTTGCGGCAGTGGCATTCCCTGCCCCTTTGTGACAAATGGCTCTAGGGCGGGCAGTGTCTCGGCTGCAACTGATTGGGTCGGGGTGTGTCTGTGACAATTTTGTGCCATCTTTGGTGAACGCGGGCAAACACTCCTTATTCAACCCTGCACATTACTAGTCCTGTCCTCACACCTATCCATTGGACAATTACCATAATGGGTGTACTTGCCAGTAGGACTGTAGCAGCAAGAGAAGGGCAAGCTTTATCAGGGATTTCCTAAACTGTACTTGCTAGTATGCCCCAAGATTAAGCTGTGTCAGGAAGGGTTTAGACACTGCTTTAGGTGGCGGCAGATATCTGCACTTTATACCTACAGCAGGTTTCTTATTTTTGTTACCCTGACAGAGGCTCTTTTAGGCCTGGTTCGCACCTGGGCGTTTTACAGCGTGTTCCTACGTGCTGTAAAACGCTCAACATGTGAAAACCAATGATTGCCTATGGGCATGGTTCCCACCTGAGCGTTTTACAGCGCGTTGGAACGCGCTGCAAAATGTGCTGCAAAACGCCCTACGCCCAAAGAAGTACAGGAGCTTCTTTGGGGCGTATTTGCCGCGCGTATCCATTAGGATACAGCCGGATAGCCCTTGGAAACGCGCGTTTGTCGCACATTTTTTTTACCGCGAATCGGGGTAAATACGTGCGTCAAACGCGCATATTCGGTACGCCTAGGTGTGAACCCAGCCTAGGGCCTGTTCACATGGTTATCAGGTCCTGATCAGGTGTGGATCTGCAGATGCGGTGCTATGTGTTTTTGCCGCGTTTTTGATGCGTTCCAGTTAAAAAAAAAAAATGTTTTTTTTTTTTTCTGGAGTGGGGCTGTCAGTATGTTAGCTGCAGTGCAGTGCATTTTTGACACGTTTTTGACGCATTTTGCGTTTCCGGACCGTTTCCTGACAAAATGTGACATGCAGTATTTTTTCTGTCGTAACCTGAACGCACTGCGCACGTGAGAACTGTAGCCCATTAAACACATGGGGATACATTGGGATGCATTTTTAGTGCAGGAGCGTACAGATCAGGTCAGCACAGAAAACGGACGTCGTGTGAACAGGGCCTTATTCACACAATGTGCATTAAAGGGTAAGTTCACTTTCCCAGGTAATATGGGAAAATGGAATTACCCGATCAAATCTGGGCCCGTCTCTCCCAACCCCCCGGCTATACTTACCTTTCGGCGAACAGTCCTTACCCTCTGCCAGTACGGGTGTACTATCTGTACCCTGTGCGACTTACCTTCTCCTCCTTCACTTTTTTTTATCTCTAAAGCCAAGCTTGTAAATCTATAGACTGCTAAAATGTTCTGCTCTGCCACTAGTCCATGCAAGTCCTACGATCTTTTAAAAACTACCTTTATTACATAGCCAATTAAGCAGACACGTCGTTAATGATGTTTAAACCAAACCTGTTGTGTAGTTCTTCAGTGCAATGACTCTTTTTAACCTTTTACCTAATTTGGAGTATTATCTTGCTGTATGGTAAACAGCCTTATCGGTTAATGTTTGTAGTGGTTGCAAGTTTGTCAACATCTGTAGTTCATGATATACATTGTACATACCAGATACAAGGTTCCACAATCACAGTGAGTAGCTCAGAATATACATCAACAGTGGAAAAAACTCTGTTCAACTTTCTTATCTAAAGTGTAAATAATAAAAGCTGACTACAGAAACAAAGTTTTGATTGGTCCTTTCTTGACCATACTACAGTGCAAGCACCCTGCCTACTATTCAGTGCAAAAGACTGTTGTCTTTTGCATTAAATTGTAGGCAGGGGGCTTGCAGGTCACTTGCCATTCCAGCACCTGGGGAGACCCATTAATCAGAATAACATGCAAATAGTGTCTTAGTGCCACTGTGATGGTGTGTTGGTAATGGCAGAGTCCCTACTAGGATTTCCAGAACTTCCCTGAGAACCTGTGTCAGAACATCTAGCATACCTGCCAGTACTTCCAGTGGTACTTACAAGATCCCTGCCAGTACTTCTAATGGCACTCACAGAAGTCCAGCCAGTATTTCTAATAGTAGTCGCAGAATCTGTGCTAAAACTGGGCATGTCCTCTGATGCACAGGGATATTTTAGCATCCGCTCTGGAAGTGGCTGGTGCCGTGTCCTCAAACCATGGCTATTTTTTGGCCAACTTAAAGGAGAACTATGGGGTTAAGAATTATGCCGGGATCCGCCCAACTGCGTGACTGACAGTTGGCTCTGCCTATCTAGAGGCAGAGCCAGCTGTACCCGCCCCCTCCCCCGTCCGTTCCGCCAGTCAGCGCTGGCGGATCGGAGCGGGGAGGGGGGAATCCAACCCCTCCCCTGTCACGGTAGAAAGCCGTGACAGGATCGAGAGGTGAGCGAACGCCGGTATGTGTTAGCTCACCTCCTGATCTACCGAGCCGACCTGTGACAGTCTCATTGTCACAGGTTGGCTAGAACTATGAGGTGAGTGAAAAGCACTCACCTCATAGTTCTCCTTTCAAGTAAACTTGTCATGAACATACTTGTTGGTATGTTTACATGGTAGAGAAATTAAACTTGTTTTTATCTTAAACTAATGTTTTATGTATTTTTACTATATGTACAAAATCTTTGTTTTGCAATTAAATGTTGAATGCAAAGTGCACCCATGACAGTGGATTCTAGGGCTGCAACAACTAAGTGATTAAATGGATTATAATCGATAATGAGAATCGTTAGCGACTCTGCATTCCTCCGACCTTGAACTTTCCCCTTCAGTTCCCTCCTCTGCTGTTTGACAGCAGGCAGTGGGCGGGTGCAATTGCGAGCCTGCTATTGGCTATTGTAATTTAAAATATGCAATAGGAGGTTGGCTATTGCTCCCAGCCACTTCATGCTGTATTTACATTCAGCTGCCTCAGCAGGCAGCTCTCATTCCCCAATGAATTGGAAAGGTGTCACCTAAAGAGAACCTGTCATCTCAAATGTGCTATCATATAGGGGGGG
>NW_017306289.1:2894466-2941522 GCF_000935625.1 Nanorana parkeri | reverse complement strand
GCACACGTGTCTTCTCAAAGTGTGTAGTATAAGGGGGGGGGGGGGGCTTTTGAGCCCCCCCCCCCATGTGATAGCAATAAAGTTAAAATAAAATGTAAAAAATAAAAGTTTAATAAAATAAAAAAATACCCCTTCCCAAAGTGTTTAAAGTCTCCAACTCCGCAAATGCACGCTTACTAACAGAAACACAAGTCAGGTGCACCTATGAATGAAAACGACAATTGCACTACACATGTCAGTGTGCACCGGAGTGAGAACAATAATTTTCCGGCCAATATTCATGGCTAACTCTTAACTGATGACCGAGATTTTATTTATTTTAAATAAAAGTTTGGCTATTTTATTATGTTGGAGTTTTACAATTCAGATTATTTGAAACCCATGAAAGTAATTTAGATGTCTAATGTATTACATACAATTATACTTTTTTTTTAATATAAAAGTAATTTTTGTTTTCGGTTTGACAAATTCTGCTGCAGGATGTATGTTGTAGTGCCATTCATTTCAATGGCACCCCAAATGCGCCTCCCGCACGCAATGTGATTGCTCATACTGGAAGCACAGTACTGCAATGCTGTGCATTCCAGTGCCATGCGATTGCAAAAACTGTGCATGCATTTTTATTGTTTTATTCTGAAATAAACTTTGCTTGTAACATTCCATTTGTGTATTTTATTGTAAATAAAAGATGGTATTTACATTTTTTTAACCAATTATTTTTTCGATTAATCGGCCAACTAATCGACTATGAAAATAATCGACTATGAAAATAATCGTAAGTTGCAGCCTTAGTGGATTCACTGACCATTTTGGGTTTTCCAAAGAGAAAGCACAACAGAAGCTGTTTGCCTTCAGACTTTCTTTTTTTTCTGGTTGAAACTTTGTATGGCCCCTGTTAACAGACAGGGAAAATGGGATCAGTTACTGTTTGATGCATTGCGTAAAATACTTTCTGCATCACTGACCCAGACCAAGTGTCTAGATCAGGAATTCAGAGAACAGTCTGTATACTTGTTCTTGTTTCTTCTATTTGTTGATCAGTGAGGTTTAGGTCAAATAGTTAGCATAACAACCAGGCAAGTGCTTTTTTCAGAAGATGAGTACAGAAATGGCAGCTGCTATGTGGAGTTTCTTCTTTCATCCGTAGGGTGGGATAGCTGCAGGTTGGTAAATGATTTGTTTTTTGTGCTTGCTGTTTATGGAGATTTATAGCTATGGCTAGCAGGTAGCACTTGTTACATACTTGCATAATAAACCAGTAAGCATGTTCAGTCCTGTTTAACAACTCATTTCTCCAATATCAGGCTTTGACAATACTCCAGCGTGTTGACTCTCCACTTATTTAAATGAAACAAACATATGTGTAAGCACATTTAATAACAGGCAGGGTAGTTATTTTATGAAGGTTACCACCTGCTCAGGTGACACGTTCAGGAAAAACAGCTTCTTATAGCCATGACATTTGCCTAAGTGTTAAGGTGGCCATACACTTTACAACCATCGCAAGACCTTAGTCTTGCGATGGTTGTAAAGTAATTTAAAAAACGTACGATCTGCCCATCTTGGACAGGCAGATCGTACTTGCGATCATCTCAAGCCCGCCCCCGCGAGGGGCGTGCTTCCGATGACCGCAATGCCGAGCGGGCAGTGTGCGCGTGCGCACACCGACCCGTGCGGCATTGATCTTACGATCATGCTAAAAACCAGCCGAAAATCGTACGATTCTCGGCTGGTTTTCTAGCATGCTCCTAAGACAAAAGACGTGCGACCATACAGTAAAAATGGTTGCACACCTTCCACACACTTTACGATTATCGTACTATCGCGGGATTTCCCGCGATTATCGTGTGATAATCGCACAGTGTATGGGCACCTTTATTCAGCCAAGGTCTAGTGTCTGAAGCAGAAATCAAATGCAGCTGGTTTCATGATAAACCAAAGCATTTCTAAATAAACATTATAACTCTGTGACTACATATATAGGCCAAAGCTTTAAAGGTCCTCTATGACGTACATCCAGTGCATGTGACAATTTTATGGGATACACTTTTTCTGCTTGCTTTAAAAAGTAGTGTCTCTGTATATGATAGTATGCTTAAAGCTGAACTCCAGCCTTCCAGATAGAGCCGTCCTCTTTCCTGGCTGGAGGACATCCAGCATCATCTAGCGCAGAGATAGGCAACCTTGGCACTACAGCTGTGGTAAAACTACAAATTCCATCATGCTTGTGCCTCTGGGAGTCATGATTGTGGCTGTCTAAGTCTTGCAATGCCCCATGGGTCTCGTAGTTCCACAGTAGCTGGAGTGCAGAGGGTGCCTACGCCTGATCTTGCCCTTTCCTTTCCAGCCTGACTGTCTCTAGCCCGTCCCTTTCATTTTTTGACTCTCAGTTATTTTAATCTTGGAGGCTCATCATCACATGGGGGCATTTCCTAGAATGATCTGCACGCGAATGTAGCCTTACTAGTATCACCCACTCCTCCAGACTGACACCCACCCATCAAGGCATTTTTATATTTGCATTACTCAACCCAAGAGCCATCCCACAGCTTTCATCAAGGCTGAGGACTCTTGAGAGCTGTACAAAGGCAGGGTGTTCTATCAAAGATTGTGACTACGTTAGAATGTGTGACTGGTGACGTGGTCAAGCATTTTAACGTAATCCTGCCCAGTTTTACAGCGATGGAATGTGTGACCGGTCACGTGGTCACACGTTTTAATGTAATCCCGCCCAGTTTTTCAGCGGTGGAATATGTGACCGGCAATATGCCCAGCTGTTCCAGGGCAGATCGGCATCGCAGATGGTATATGCAGGAAAACCAATCTGCCCTGGAACAGCTGATTGGTCCTGAAATGTCATTTCTGTCGGATTTTGTGGAATGTGAGACCGCAGTCACAAAGTCGGATAGGAGTGACATTTCAGGACCGATCAGCTGTTCCAGGGCAGATCGGTTCTCTTGCACATGCCATCTGCAAAGCCAATCTGCCCTGGAACAGCTGACAAAGCGTTGGAATTCTTCACCTTTTGCCGGTTACATATTCCACCGTCGAAAAACTGGGCGGGATTACGTTAAAATGTGTGACCCCGTGACCGGTCACACATTCCAACCCAGTCACAATCTTTGATAGAACACTGGGTGCTGTGATGTGTGCAGAAAGCTTTCAGAAAGCCATACAGAGAAATTTGCCATCTCCTCCAGCCATGATCTGCCTGCATTGCCTAGAAAAGATACACTGGGTCTACAATAAGGTAAGTAATAAAAACGGGTTTTAGTAAAAAAATAAAATTAAAATGACATGTTAATGAGAGGGAAAGGAGATATCAATAAAATCTAAAAATGTAACCGGATTAATTTGTATATATTGTGTGTATACTTGTGTATGTAAGTGTGTATGAAGGCACCAATCTGCTTTTGTGGTGTGCAATAGGGTCCCCAATTGGAACATTTACCTGCAGGCCTGTTCAGCTCTTATAAAGAGTTGCAGAGGACTGTTCATCTACTGGTACCTACATAAACAGCAGTATGAAGTATGAAGGAAACACTGACTGCAATTTGCATTTTTCTGTACAGCCTTCTTAACAGCAAAAAGTAGAATTCCAGGCCTTCTATCTGGAGATAGCTAAAGAGGAGCAGGAACAAAAGTTGGTGTTGGTCCTGCTTAGTAGCAAAGGGTAAAAGAGTTTTGGTCCGAACATCAAGAATGTTGCCAATGTGAAAAAGGGATTTAAGTTTCCCTGGCAACGCCATGCAGTGCGTGAGACTATTGGGTATAGCCGGTCTGTAAAGAGATGGCATGAGTGGGAAACATTTAGTGGAATTTAGTTTTGTCAACGTTCCAAATCCCTTTGGTAAATTTCACAGCAGTAAGTCTAACAGGGTTATTCACAAAAGGGTGAAGAGTTTGGAGAAGGCAGGAGAAGTGAACAATCTAGGCCAAAATAGCTGATTTGGAAAAATTCTCCAATTCAGCTCACTTTCCAGTTCAGCTATGTCGTCCTAGATGGTTCACTTCTCCTGCCCACTCCAAACTCTTCACCCTTTTGTGAATAACCCTTTAAGTCTTTGAAATCAGCTGTAGTTCCCAAGAGCAGGGAGTTGCACTGGGCTGCTCTAAGGTGAGTGAGGATTTTCAGAGGGAGAGTTTGAAAATAGTACAGTAGTTTAGGCATGATAGTCAATGTGATGAAAGCGATCCTGCGATCCTGATAGTCAATGTGATGTGGTGTCCAGCGACACAAGAGTTGTCTGATTTCCCAGGAGAAACTAGGATAAATGGCATCATACAGACTGTGGGGATGGGTGTCAGGTTGATGCCAGAATATAGGATGCTCTGTGTGTTCTAGGTATAGCTATATGAGGACTAAAGCATGCTTAGTATCTGCAAACTCAAGTTGATAGGGAGAGCTTCACATTTAGAGCTCTTAATCTTATAACCTGAGAGAGATTCCAATTCTTTGATGCAAGCATGTAAGGTGGGGAGAGTGGTTAGAGATTTCGTAAGATTTAGTAGTTTGTCATCCACAAAATGGGATAGTTTAAAGGAGCGATCATGGATGGAGATTCTTTTAATGTCATGTGTATTGAGGATTGTAGCAGAAAATATATAATGCATGGTACAAATACATGCGGAGACAGAGAGCATACCTGTTGCATCCTATTTTTAATGGACTGGAAGGGGTATATGGGAGTTTCACAGAAGCAGACACTATAGCGTAAAGGGCTTAGATGGCCTGTAGAAGAGGTCCCTAGATGTCAGTGTGTTGCAGCGTCACAAAGAGAAAGCCCCAGTTAAGGCAGTCAAACACCTTTTAGGCATCTAAACTGAGTACTACACCCTCCTTACCTCGCGCTTGAAGAATATAAATGAGGTATGTAGTTCTGCAGGAATTTTTACCCACCTGCCCAAAGGATAGGAAATCTACTTGATGTTTGTGAATTAGGGTTGGGAGCACCTGAAGTAGTTCATTTGCCAGGATCTTACTGAATATAGGCCTGAATTTGGCTCAATTGAAAATCCCCTTAACTTTTTTGGGGATAGTCGTAATATCTAAATGTGTCAAAGATGTGCAGATGGGTTGGTCACAATGTGGGGCTATGGTAGAGGTTTCTCATGTGGGGGTGATGATGTGTTGAAAGATTTTATAGCAGAGGTAGGTAAGACCACCTGGCCCTTGGAATTTACTGCCAAAGGGGGGATTTGATAGTCTCTTAAATGTTTTCAGATATGATTTGAGAATTCAAGAGGATATTGTATTCCTGAGTAATTTTTGGAATGCTTACTAGTGGAGAGATATTTATTGATTTTAGGTAGAAGTGTATCGTTTGGTTTGCTATCGACAGGGTCGTTAATGTTATAGAGATGGGTGTAACAGTTGAGGAATATCTTGGCAATCCTGTTAGTGTCATATTGTAGGTCTTTAATAGCCTTTGTAGCCATGTCTTCCCTCAATTTATGGTTTACGTGGGTGTGCGGCTAGTTGTCTAGTTTGTAGTACCTTTGTCTAAGCAAGGTGAGTTGTTTCAACACTTTCACCCAGGGCTAATTCTTTCAGTTGAGTTCTAAGTGTAGTGATTTTATGGAGGGTAGTGGTAGAGAGAGAGAGAGAGAGAGAGAGAGAGAGAGAGAGAGAGACCTATCGACTTCCAGTTTTAGCAGTTTTGATTTGAGCAATTGTTTTTGGAGCAAAGAGTTCTGTTTTAGCTGGTTGATTAATGATATGCATTTGCCTCTGAAATCTGCTTTGTGTGCTTACCAGTAGGTGGAACAGGATGTAGTAGATCCCATGTTTTCCATAAAGTAATGAGAGAGGGTGTCTAATTATTGTAGTGTGGTATGTCCGTTCTCCTACAGGAAGTAATTTAGTCTCTAATGGCAAAATTTAGATGTTGGTGGCTTGAGAGAGAATGTCAATTCAATCGGGGTGTGATCTGACCATGTAATGGGACCTACATCTGAACTGGATCACAAAAGTAGTAGGGGAAGGTTAACAAGACAGTAGTTTAGTCTGGTTTGTTTTTTTGCGGATTGGAGTAAAAGTAGAAGCATTTCCTGAGGGATGGTGGATATGGATGGATGGTAAAGGGAGAATTGTCTGATAACTTGTCAAAGGCATTGAGAGAGGGACCGCAGGGCTTATGGTGGAGAGAGTTTTACGGCTCAAGTGGTCTTGATTTGCTGATAGGGGCATAATAAATTCTCCACATATGAGTGTGTAAGTATTAGAATACCTGAACAGGAGGTTGTGGTGGAAAGAAATCTGGTTTGCATTAGAGGCATAAAATCGTAGGATAATTAGTGAGGCACACCAAGTGCCCTGTAAAATCAGGTATCGCCCTTAATTATCTTCTGTCTATGAGGAAAGTTTGAAGGGCCAAGTATCCTTTAGTAATATGTCAACCCCTGACCCTTGATTAGGAAAATTGCCATTGCTGTCAGAATTTGGAATGTTGTGGGCACGTCCTGGAGTGCAGGCCGGCATGAGGTCCGTAGAGCCTGTTAAGGTTCAGGGGACATGTTTCTCACTGATGGTTCTGGATGCAGGCATGCAGGTGTTCAAAATATAGGAGACTAGGTAAATTTCTCTTAGCAACCAATTTGTGATGGTGGTGAGGGACAGGTAAGTTGCATGTGCTCATCTTATGTAGGCTCTTCATCTGAGATAGCTGAAGACATGGCCCTCCTGTGGTCTTTCAGCAATGTCTGTTCCTAGCCTGAAGACAGCAGCGATCCACCACCATAAGCATCAGCTTGGAGTAGGTTCATATGGCTGGGGAGCTTCTGCCTCATTTGCGCCTCTGTATAGGCCGCTGAGCCTACTATTTAGCTAGTTGGCTTCTGTTTAGGGTCTGGCACCTTTGTTGTGGATCCGCTGCCAGCAGCCACATGACTAAAGAATGCCAGCTTTTTGTCTATACAGGCTACCAGTCCTGACAATGGGCCAGGTGGCTTCAACAAGCTCCTAGGTCAGCTGTGCAAAGGGAGTCTGGCGAGGCTGGAATGTAGCAGGCAAATAAGAGAAGCTGAGTCCTGGCAGTCCTGAGAAGATGCAAGTGGTAGACCTTCATCCAGCACCATAATGGTAGCATGCGTCTCCCTTGCAGTAGACCCGGTAAATAAATCCTGCACGGGGGTGTTCGACGACCTGTGTCCTATGGGGGGCATTTGTTTCCCCATGGTGTAGGGTACAGTCCAATCCTATATTAGTCTGTAAACGGCGGAAAGACAGAAAAGGCTCATGCTAACAGCCAGATATCAGGACATGTCCCCCCTGTTTCGTGCTGTTTCAACAATTTACCATTTTTTTTAAAACAAAAAATTATATTTCTTGCTATCTGTGTCCCTGTTATGCAAATTCCCCCCACTTCATGTCCTAAGCAGCACAAGTAAACAGACCCAAAAAACAGTAACAATCGTGGCGAAGAACTTACCGTGCCACACTCAAAATGTGAAAAGGTTTGGGCTAGACTACTATTATTTTAACTACAACTAGAAATGTTTTCTGGCAAGAATGCATGGACCACAAGACTGTGAAAAAAATGACAATTCTTTCTGCAGGTTTATGTATATGTAAATCAATTGTGTATTCAGCTGTTTGCTTGGAGTACAGCTTTAAGCACTGGTAGTTCAACTAGATTGTTTAATTAGACAATTATTTCTCTTTGCTGTAAACCATTTGGCTTTTTTAACCTGTGCATCGTATATTCCAAAGCAAGTAATTTTGTGTGGGAGTTTCTAGGCTTGGAAGTCATCCAGGAGTTTAATTAATCTGTATTCTTTCCTTTCAGCCTTAGATATTCCCCCTCGGAAAGAAATAACTTTTCATAATTAGTTTTAGTGCTGCTAAATATATGAAATAGAGCTCCCCGAATAGCTTGTTGTTGCAGGTCCTAAATACAACTCCTCTCACTGACACTTGGCACTACCGTGAAAACATTTCAAACCACTATTTCAGAGCAAAGACCCATGTACAATAAACTCCCCATTATCTGGCATTCAAGCAACCAGCAATCTCAAGCAACCGGCAAAAAAAATTGAGAACATATCTCCATTTTTTTTTGCCGATTGCTTGATAGACATGTGCACGCTAAAAAATGTTGTTTGCAAAATACGCCCAGTGTGATTGAGACCTAACTCTGAAGCAACCAGAAAATACGGTCATCCGGCATCTACCAAACCGCATGAGTGCCAGATAACTGGGAGTTTAATGTATTTATCTTATTTAAGATGACCTCACATGGACAGGCATTTTTTTTAACTTTTAAAAATGAACAGTTTATGGTGCAGTTCATCATAACAGTCTAGCTGAAGGCAAGCTGAAAGTAGAGCTGTTTATCAAAATGCTAGGCGGTAGATGTTTTTGTAACAAAACCCTTTTCATTTTCTATTCTTCTAGCATTTATGTGTGCACTGCCTGTAGATGCTAAGAATGGAGCTGAGTACTGTGGTCATTGAAGTCCAGCACATATGCTCATTGTTACAGTACATCATCAGTGGCCACCCAAAGGCCATAGAGAATGCCAAATACAGAGATAATGGTGTTAAAAGATAGTGGCAGTGGCAACAGCCCTGCAACAGTGCGTAATATGCTGTCAGTACTGGGGGGCAAATCCAGAATGCTATGCATGCTTGCACATTATGCCGCTCTCTGTTCTACATTTCACCTTTAAAGAAAATGTACAGTTACATTGCAATGTGTATGGCCAGTTTCCTGCAATCTTAGCTTCACCTTTTATGCTATAACCCCTTGCTGACGATGACGGAATTATTCCGTCAAAATCTTTCAAATACATACACTGGTGACGGAATAATTTCTTAATGCGGGAAAATTAGCACTGGTCTGTAGCTGAACCAGCGCTAATAGGGTTCATGCTGTTACTGGGTCCCTCGGTGTCCGAAGCAGACCCTCAACAGCAAATCATGGGGACCCAGCACCGTGATCAATGTGATAGCCAATCGCAGTGATCATAGTGCTGTTACAGCCACTGATCTGGGTTGTAGCTCACTGTGTTTTGGGGCTGCAAGTAAAGAAAATATAGTGCCGAGGATGCTATTAAAGTTAGGAGACAAACATACCACATTCTAAAATTGTTCCATACTAAAATTGTATCTCACTCCTTGTATTTTGTGACCTATAACTCCCAAAATAAACTGAAATCCCAGACATATGATATACCCTATAAATCAGGACAAATACAATAATTTATTATGAATTACTTGCTGTTAGCTACACTAATTATGTGCACATTATTTTTGCCAAAACTGTGAAAAATGTATTTGTTTGTCTTTCCCATTATATGTGCATTTTTTTTTTAAATGTATAAAAAAACAAGTTTACATATACACATGTTGCATTAAATTAGAGCCCATTTTGTCCTTTAAAAAATGGTATATAATGTGTAAGTGCAATGAATGAGGAAGATGGAAATTATGGTTAAACAAACACATAGCAAAAATGGGAAAATTCTGAAGCTCTGTCACTAAGGCGATAATAAGCATATTTTGTTTTTTTTGGGGGGGTTCTAAACAAATTTTCCCTTTATTTTAAAACCAAAATAAACGCTTCTTCACAAGTCATACATATAGGTCATAGAAGACTAAAGGTTTGAAATGTCTGCTGCTTTTTATGAATGGTGACTGGGTCACAGGATCTTGTTCAATCCACAGCAATGAATATTACTGTTAATTACACTGAGAGGCTTTTACTCAGAGATTCCTTAATGTGCCTGTTTCATGTTATTTCAGTTTACTGCCTTAATGCCGAATTTAGCATACTTGTAATTAATGTAAAGGAGCACTGCAAAGTGTTTTAGAATAAGCGTTGACTCATTAAGCTGTAATTATAATTAAAGGTGAAATGCATTTGTGAACCGTTTTGAATAGACAGCAGCTCATTTCCTCATGTTAATGTGTCATGCATAAAAATCCATTCCTTAGAAACAGAAAACTGGGACACGAGTGTAATTTTCCTGTTTGTCTCTTTTAGTGCGACATGCCTAATGTCTGGCGGCTTTATGGGGTAAATTAGTACAGAGATGAATCATGGTGTTCAAAGGGCTGTATTCCACACAACCATTCAGGTTTCAGTTTACAGAAGTCGGTGAAAGAGGACTGACTGGTTGCTATACTGTGCACATTGCTGTTCGGGACATTAGAGGCTTGTGTCCCAAGTCCCAATTTCACATTGGCATCTAAATCGATGTAAAAAAAATTCTCTGTTAGATGCCAAGCACTGTCAAAGAAAGGATAATTGAAGTATATATCCCTGTTTGTAAGGCTGGATTTTTATTGTTCAGTCTAAAAGTAAAAGTATTTCAGTAAAAAGCAGAACTAGATTATGAACTAGTGAAATGGCTCTGACCTATAGGTAACAATGGGAGTATACACTGAGTGGCCAGATTATTATGACTACCACATCAGTACTTCGTTGGGCCACGAGATGACTCCACAAGATGACTTAGTTGGGGGCCACCTCGTGACTCCACGAGATGTTGAACGGTGATGTGAGGAATCTGACACTGCACTGTTGCCCTTCTGTTGTCTTGTACCAGTCTTGCCACTCTCCGTTCTGCCCTAACATTGACTAGTCGCTGACGGCCACAATTCGCACGTTCAGAGCCAGATTTTCGGCTGACAGTCCAGTCTTTAAACACTTTAACAACAGCTGCTCTTGAACATTTAACGCATTCTGCTGTTTTGCTGATACTCCGAGCGCCAACAATCATCCCACGTTCAAAGGCTGTTAAATCGCGTTGTTACCCCATATCTTCAGAAAAAAATCACTTCTACTGTCGTGGTAAACAACCTGCTTCCCTATTTATAATGGTCTGGCCCTCTAGCAACTTCAGAGCGAAATTATAGCTAATTATAGCTAATTTGCCTACAAACGTCAAGTGGTCATAATAATCTGGCCACTCGTTGTATAACACAAGAGTTTGAAAATCTTGTAGTACTATGTGAACCAAGTAAGAAGACTGCTAAAATTAAGTCAGATGTTTACTCTTTATTGTATTTCATTTTGGTTACCTAGTTTCGTTATAGATGTATATTTCAGATCATTATCATGTTGAAAGATCCATTTTTGTTTCAGTTTCAACTTTTAGATAAATAGCTTCCCATTCTCATCAAGCACACTTTGAATTCATAGTTGACTCGATGACTGAAAGCTGCCCAGGTCCTGAAGCAACCCCAAACCATGACATTTCCACCACTTTGCTTCACAGTTTGCACAAGGTTATCTCCCTGAAGTTCTGTTGTCGGTTTGCTACTCTTTCCAAACATCTCCTTGATTTATCAGTCCACAGCACAATTTTCCAGAAGGCCTGCTCTTTGCCTGTATATTCAATGGCAAACTGTACTTTTGCTCTAATGTTCTTTTTGGGCAGCAAATAGTGGGTGTGTCCAAATTGTGCTTTTAAAAGTGGGGGGAGGGGGGTAAAACGATAGGTCCAAAGTCTACAGAATGGTGGAAAGGTGGGATCCAGGTGCACTCTGTGTAAACCATTCCAGTGACACTGACAGTGCCTGTAGGTGGGATCCAGGTGCGCACACCATTCCAATGACATTGACACCGCCACCTAAAGGCACTGTAAGTGTGACAGGACTGGCAGATATGTGACAGCCAGGTGCACTGTCAGTGTCACTGGTATGGCAAATAGGTTAGAACATCTCTGGAATGGTGTGTGCACCCTGCTCCCACCTATGCCTATTCTAGTGACAATGATAGCGCATCTGGCTGCAACCTACAGGCACTGTCAGTGTTACAGCTGTGTGCAGTTGGCTCTCACCTATTCATTCATGCAGCCAGGTGCACGACCATTGTCTCTGGAAAGATGTGTGCATCTGGCTGCCACATACCAGCATGGTCAGTGGTGTCACTGAAATAGTGGATAGGTGAAAGTCAGGCGCACACACCAGTTCATGGACACTGACAGAAGGGACATACCATCCCACTGGTATTAGGATTAATGCACTACTCCTGGTGATTATCTCTCATCAGACCTATCTCTTTCCAGAAGGGTTAAGTGACTTGCAGTGTTGGCAAGCATTCGTTTCCTGCTGTATTGCCTTGAATATTGAACTGATTATTTTGAATTTTCTAAAGATTTTGAGACTCTGTTACAGTAGTAACTATCATGTCCATAATTTTGTTACGTCACCCTGGCCTCCCAATCGTGGAATGCCTCATCAATCCCGTTTAAAACTTTGTCAGTGTCCTAGATTCTATCAGTTAATTTTATAATGTCTGAGTTATTCACAAAAGGGTGAAGAGTTTGGAGAAGGCAGAAGTGAACAATCTTGGGTAACATGGCTAAACTGGAAATTTGAGCTGATTTCACCCTTTTGTGAATAACCCTGTACGTGTCATCCTATAGCAGGTACTATTCTATATATTACTTTGGGATTGTGGTACTGATGGGAACGCCATTACCATACTACTTATTCATACTGACTCTCAGCTTGGTTTTGCCTCTCATGTGCAGTTGCAGATTCTGGATAATTGGGCTATACACATAAATGGTCCTTTATCTAATAGATCCCATTTTCTATTGCTGGTCCTGGCTAGGGTAAGAATTATCCATTTTCATCAAAAATGCGTACATAGTAATTCCAATTGCGTCAGTTCCACAGCTTTTAAAAAAAGTACAGCAGCGTGCACCAGAATGCATCATAAACGCATATGTGGAAATGCATCCAGAACTGGTCTGGAGATGGTGTGAACAAGCCCTCTATGTACAAGTATTTTTCTTACAGAATATATCTGTTTTCCTACTCTTGGGTATGGTTCTTTGGAACACGCAGCTTCCCAAGTCGTAACCAAGTCTCTTTATGAGCAAGTCTCTTATAATGACTTCCACTGCGCTACAATAGCATGTGCAATATCCTCCTTTCTCAGGAGAAAACTGAATGTACCTGTTATTGACTGGACAATGTTGGTGGTCTTATGGTGTCCCCACTATTTCCATGCAGGACTTAACATCTGGTTTCCTCATGCCTAAATTTGTTTTTTTTTCCCAATGCTTTTACAAAAAGGGTTTTGTTCATGAATACAACTGTTTTTTTTAGCTCATTTTAGCTGCTGATCCCATTTTTCTTCCCTCTTCTTTTCTAAAGGTGATTGTTTGGTTGTCCTCCACATTCACGTCAAGATCCATTATTTTTTCAGATAGAAGTCTCCCTCCAGTGGTGCTACTAGATTCCTTCTTTGCGCCTTTTCTTGTTAGTAGCACTTTCTGTTGGTTTTCTTAGTTGCCCATCAATCAGTTCGATTGCTTTTGGATGTCCAAGAACATGTACATTTATGTGTTCAATTTTTGTACTTAGTATAAAATCTTTTTCTTGAAGTCCATTGAAGGACGCAAGTCGAATCCCTATGTGTTTGTGGCCTTATTAACTGCTTGCTTACAAAACTGAGGCATGATGGTTGGAGGCAGGGTTATACAGGACTGACTTAATGTTTTTTTGTTTGCAAGTGTCCAGACCTCTTGAAGTCAGCAGTATAACCATATGTCCAAGAATATCTACATTCCTGTGTCCCTCTTAATATTTATCAAGCAACAGCTGAGGCTTCTTCATGTTCATTCACTGACTGGAGGAAGTGCAGAGGCTGTAAGTGATTTGGATGGAGGCACAACAGCATGGCAGTTAAAGAACACATATTGCAAAAAGGCAGAATGGACCCACATCACAGGGCTGCCCATAGGAATACTTAAGGAAAAAGTTGTTTATATAAAGGCAATTTTAACTTTGCAGGTCATAAAACCACATGTTTGAGAAGAAAGTCGGCAAAGCCAGGCTGCATATTCTTCTTAGTAAAGGTATTTTTCCACAATGTGTAATTTGCAAAAATCCAATTCAGAATTCAAACACTGTGTACTTTACAAATTCATGTCTGATGCAAAACACAGATGCTTATGTAGGTTGACCCCTGTGCACTTGGTTGATTCCTGTGTCAATCACATAGACCTCCTGATACATGCCATTTTCTCTTGTCACACATACTGCTAAGTTGTAACACTATATAACCAAGAGGAAGCACAGGATTTTCTGAGAGGATTTACAGTGTACAATCCTGTAGTCACTGGACAACCTCTCTCCAATACATTTCTGATTATTTACAATATAGATGTGATATAATATTTAGCTACAGATTTTAAATGTATGAGCACAGCTCTTGGTAATAGAAACCAGGTACACTATGATTAAAACGTTTATTAAAAACTATACATTAATTTTAGCGATAGTAGTATCCCTTTTAAAATGGTCCAAGCTAGCATCTTCCTGCCTTAGCTTCCCGGGGTTGCCTAGCACACAGGCAATGACCCATTATCTGGGATTTCTTATTTTTTTTGCCCCCTCCCCTGACCTCAATGATCCCACCCTCGTCCTCCTCAGATCTATACTTACAGAGGTCTGCTTCTGCTGTTTGTTGCCATCCAGCACTGTAAGTCTCTCCTTCTCTTCTCAAGAATATATACTCTCAGGCTTTGGACTTTGGAAATCTCTGCCACATTATTAAATGTTTTTCTAATTTTTAATTGGTAGGATTCATCTGGATTGATCCAGGTAATAAATCTTCATTAATGGATTTAGGAAGGCTCCCCCTTACACACACACACACACACACCTATGAAGATACATTTGTTTTGTCTTTTTTCCTGACTGACAGTATTATGAAAGTACTATTATACAAAAGGGTGAACTTGAGGGACTTTTTTGTTTTTTCAATGCCACATGGTGCCTCTTGTCAAATGTCAAACTAGTAGACAGCCAGAGGTTGTAATGGCAATGTGAATGCCATGATTCATGATGTGAACTTTAAGAGTTACATGAACAGCTGCTCAGCAGTTGCTTTGTAATATGCAGCTATTTGTTGGAGTCGGAGTCATTTTGAGACTCTTCTAGTCTTGCAGGATCATTATCCCGCACTTAGATCATAATTAAAGCCTACCATAGATTCGCTGATAAAAACATATGTAATTATATGTAAGGGTGGTTACGTCATCCTATAGGGAGAACTTGCTGTGTTGTGTGCGCTTGTTGGAAATACAAAGAATAAATGTAAATGCAGTTAGCTTAATAGGTAATTGGAGAAGCCATGTTTAAGAATTTACAAAGGAATTTTTACCTTCAAAGACTAGACATGAGAGAAAGGTTAACATTTTACTCTGGCATCAAGTACAGTGGTACATTTAAACTTTTGAATTTTATATATTTCTGCATAAATATGACCTCTAATGAGACCTTTTTTCACGCAAGCCCTAAAATCAGATAATGAGAACCGAATTAAACAGCAGTAAAAAAAACAATGCAGCAGACCTCCTTTACCTCGACTATGTCCAAATGTCATGCTTTCTGATTTGGCAAAGCTTCAACGCCTCCTTATTTGATGGGTCTTTCAAGTATAGCAGTACTTTAGTATGTAAATTGTTTTGAATTTCTAAATACTTCTGCATAAATATGATCTCTAATGAGACCTTTTTTCATGGAAGTCCTAAAACTAGATGATGAGAACCCAGTTAAGCGAGAGTCAAAAACAATGCAGACCTCCTTGACATCTGCTATGTCCAAAAGTTGGCCTCTCTGAATTTGCAAAGCTTTGACACCTCCTTATAGTGATGGAGTTTTCTTGTCCTCCCCCTCACACCCATTCTTATTGGCCAAGCAGGCTTCCCTTCATAGTGTGTATGTGTGTAGGGGTGATCTGGTAAACTCCCACACTACCTGGAAGTATGGGAGCATTGCCCTTTCAGAGTGGCCAGCATTCAGACATAGTAGATGTGAACATGAATTGCTACAGGTATGTACAGATGCCTCTAGGTTTCTACACTTGCTGTCTTTTAGCTGCTTTCTTCACTTTCAGTTGACAGATTCACTTTAAGCTTCCTATAGATCAGGTGGTGGTTGAACCTACATGCACAATCCAACTGCCAAAAGATCTTTAAAATGACATGTTTTATGTAAGCATGCATGTTTGACTCATTGAAATTTGCATTTACATGCTTAGAAAGAAGGGAGAGGGTAATTAGTCAGCAAACACTGGCACCATTGTATCTTGGGGAGAGAAGAGCATTAGAGATCAGCTGATAATATCCAACCCAGTAGATTTTTCACCCCAAGAGGGAGTCAGCCAGGGGATGCCTGGTTTAGTCTGGTAGTACTGGTATACTGAAATCTGTCAGCACAGTACAGACAGGGTTAATTATCATAAACATTAGCCTCACCAGCTAATCACCTCACCATCATTTGGCTGCAAAAGTGGTTGTACAGTTGTATGCATAGCTCAACTTCTCTTGTAAAAGTCAGGTTTGGCCCTACCCATCTCTCAAGCTTCTTATTTGGACCCTTAATGTGATGTGTATCCTTACTGACCAACTGGAAGTTCAGGAGGTGTGGACCTAGAGCTACATGTTAATTTAGTTGCCTGTTTTTCTGGATTTACTAGTTAGTTTGACATGCAGCTTTCACTGAGGATAACCTCTGCTTATGCATTTTCTCATCATATGCTCAGTTTTAATTGCCCAGGCTACATTACCCCTTATTTCTGGCCAGCCAAGCCAGTTTTAGCAAGCCATGTACAGTATGCCACATTAGGCTTACTTTTAATACATTTTTAAAATAATGCTAGAATGTACACTATGCACCAGTGTAGTTTGCCTAGAACTCGTGCATTTTTGAAGTTATCTTGCCTGGTGTGATAATTTAGAGAAACAAAATGTTTATTGAAAAGAACTATAGATTCAAAATGTTTTGTGTGAGTACGATCAAGCCTGTTGTTCCAGAATATCTTGTACACAAGAAATGAGATGTGTTTCGTTATACACTGAGTGGCCAGATTATTATGACCACCCCATCAGTACTTCGTTGGGCCACGAGATGACTTTGTTGGGCCGCCTCGTGACTCCATGAGATGTTGAAAGGTGATGCGAGGAATCTGACACTGCACTGTTGGCCTTCTGTTGTCTTGTACCAGTCTTGCCACTCTCCGTTCTGCCCTAACATTGACTAGTCGCTGACGGCCACAATACGCACGTTCAGACCCAGATTTTCGGCTGACAATCCAGTCTTTAACACTTTAGCAACAGCTGCTCTTGAACATTTAACGAATTCTGCTGTTTTGCTGATACTCGTGCCATGGCTCCGATCACCAACAATCATCCCACGTTCAAAGGCTGTTAAATTGCGTTGTTTACCCATATCTTCAGAAAAAATCACTTCTACTGTCGTGGTAAACAACCTGCTTCCCTATTTAAAATGGTCTGGCCCTCTAGCAACTTCAGCGCCTAATTATAGCTAATTTGCCTACAAACGTCACGTGGTCATAATAATCTGGCCACTCAGTGTATACACAGATCAGCCATAACATTATGATCACCATCCACTAGACCACTGATGGTAAGCTGTGCTATCTGGCACTAAGCTGTCGGTAGCAGATCCTATAAGTCCTGTAAGTTGCGAGATAGCAAGTCAATAGCACAAACTTGTTGTTTTGTTTCTCAAACCATTCTTGAACCATTTTTGCAGTGTGGCAGGGCGCATTATCCTGCTGAAAGAGGCCACACCATCAGGGAATACCGTTTCTATGAAGGGGTGTCCTTGGTCAGCAACAATATTTAGGTAGGTGGTACGTGTCAAGGTAACATCCACATGAATGGCAGGCCCCAAGGTTTCCCAGCAAAATTTTGCCCAAAGCATCACACTGCCCTTCTTGGCTCGCATCTTCCCATATAGCATCCTGGTGCCAAATTTTCTCCAGAGAAAACATGATTCATCAGACCAGGCCACTTCTTCCATTGCTCTGTGGTTCAGTTCTGATGCTCACGTGCCCATTGTAGGTGCTGTTGGTAGTGGACATGGGCCAGGATGGGCACCCTGACCGGTCTGCGTAGCCCCATACGCAACAAACTGTGATGCACTGTGTTTTCAGACGCCTTTTTATCAGAACCAGCATTACCCTTTTCAGCAATTTGAGCTACAGTAGCTCTTTGTTGTATCAGACTGTCATCTTCATCCACGCTCGATGATCTAGTGAATTAGTGAACTTTTTCAGTCAGTGACTCGCAAGACAGGAAAGCAATGTTCAGAATGGAAGCCCTGGATAGAGTTGCCACCTGTCCAGGATTCACCCGGACAGTCCAGGTTTTGAATGCTGTGTCCAGGTTTCATGCCAGCAGAAACGCAGATGCAAGATGTCAGGCAGACAGGGGCAACCAAAATTAAGATTGGAGCTACTGGCTACCCACTGAAAATAGTCTCAACGGTGATATTTACATATGAATAAGCCATGAATCATTTTCCCAAGAAAAAAATGTTAGCGCGTTGCTAGAGTGTTCGGGTTTTGCTTGAAAAAAAGGTGGTAACCCTAGCCCTGGAGCTTTTTGTAGCAAGGTCAGCAGTTGAAGCTCCCATACCTATTTTCTCACAGGTTACATCACGGGTCAGCTAGTTAACTGGATTGGATAAATGATGAATCATGCCTGTAGGCCTAAATAGACTATATGAATAATCACACCTTTAACCTTGTTTGACTTACGGAACAGCACTGACACTGCAATTCTCTACTGTTGTAAGTTTTTAAACCCTTTTTTGTTTTCTCAAAACTTTGCTCTTACCCACCTAAGCATGACCATATGTTTTAATATTACATATCTAAAAATGATTAGGTAGGCCAAGTGTAACTCTTCATATTTTGTACATAATATAGTAGTCGTCACTATTTTACTTTTTGTGCATCTTTGAGTTTGTCTCAGTGTGGATTTTGTACCACCTTCTACAAAGCTTAAAGGAGAACTATGTCATAGGTCGGCTCAGTAGATCGGGAGGTGAGCGAACATATATCGACATTCGCGCCCCGCGCGGGGGGCTGGATCCCCCCCTCCCCGCTCCGATCCGCCAGCGCTGACTGGCGGAACGGACAGGGGAGGAGGCGGGTACAGCTGGCTCTGCCTCTAGATAGGCAGAGCCAGCTGTCAGTCACGCAGCTGGGCGGATCCCGGCACAATTGTCGGGATCCGCTTCAGCTGCGGCATCTCAGTATACCGCGAGCAGCAGCTCGCGGTATACTGCGGCATCTCAGTATACCGCGAGCAGCAGCTCGCGGTATACTGCGGCATCTCAGTATACCGCGAGCTACAGCTCGCGGTATACTGAGCATAGGGTGACGGGAGGACCCTAGTTTGTGTCCTCCTGTTACCCTGAGGAGAACTATGGGGAAAAGCCTTAACCCCATAGGTCTCCTTTTAAAGCGCTCATTCATTGCTATGTATTCCTAACTGTCTATTTTATATCTGGAAAAACCACTTGAAGTAATGTGTGCCCTTTCTTTCTCCCACTCCAGATGATTGTTTGGTGTTCACGTTTTCCCTGGAAACGTGAATTCTTTTTCTCCTGCTGTTCCATCTGCTGCACGTGTCCTCACAATAGGAGAGCCAGCTCAGCCCTGTTGCCTAGATACAGCCTCTTAAGAGTCTTAGTCATTGGTCAGGGCTTTGTCTGAGCTGCCGGGTTGTCAACATTATTGTAATCTAGAATATTGCTTGCCCATGCTCCTCAGCTTACTGTATTGGGAGGGCATGTCTTTTGTTTTTCTTCTTGCGCACTATACAGTGGGGTTTATCTAGAAAGTGAGAATGGCTTCATGTCATGCGTTGTGGCGTACAGTCATATGCTTGCTGCTTAATGTGCTCCATGTGACCGTCATCCCTTGTACTGTATATATATTTTTTTCTTCTGAACAATCTTGCTACATTCATAGCAGATGGCTGTGTCTCCCTACATGAAATAGGGAATGCATTTTTTGCCATGTGTGCAAAACCAAGCTGTGATTTCCATCATTATTTTAATCCTTGATGGTCATTGACCAGTGGTGAAAAAGGATGTGTGATGTGCAGTAACTTTTAGCAATGAAGCTGGCCTAGCTATAAGCAGTTAAACAGTTAGTACTCCAAATTAATGAACTACACATTGCTAATAATTGCTACTGCTTTGTGGTTGTCTATTTTTTCTGTGCAGTCTATAAAATAAAATTAAAAAATTAAATAAACCCTCCCAGTATATTTACCATACATTTAGGCCTAATTTACACTACTACACAATGGTTATATTAATTCGTACCAAAAAGATTATTTACACCTATACCTTTTTTTGTTCAAGCCTGCAAGATGATTTCCATCCAGTCTTCTTTTTTTTTTTTATCAAAGGTGTAACGTAATAACATGTTTTTGCCTTTAGTCTAGTTTTGCTTCTGAATCCAGAACAAACATAGATCTGCTCAGGTGAAACTGTAGGAATTGACCCACTGTGCACCGACACAGTATGACTTCTAGAGGGATCAGTCCAACACTTCAGTCAGTCAAAGTGAGACTAAACGGAAGCTGCTACTGTTGTGCTGCCTGTTTTTTTTAAATCTTTTGGAATCCTTTGGAATTAAATAAAGATTTGTAGACTTACAAAACAAAGAATGCAAACTTAGAAAGATAAAACGAAGATAAAATTGACCCAAAACTATTAAGGGTACCCTTAAAAAAGTAATGTACTTTTGGATGCAAAATGCTTTATATGCATTCCAACATTACCATTCTTGGCAAATAACACAGTCGTTCTCAGATGTAGAGGGGACTAGCCAGCACAGCTTGTCCTGGTTTCATGTTTACTAGCCAGCAGTCTGTTATGTCTACCATGTCCTGCAATGACTTTGAGTTCAGCTGGAGGAACCAGTGAGAACTACATGGGACACAGGAGATCTGTTTTCCAGCTAACTTTGGTGGATGATTTCAGAGGATCAGAGCAGTGTTGAGGTGGTGAGGGCAGTAAAAAAGTGTGAGTGTTTACCTCCTTCTGTTACAGGTAACACTGGTTTTAATATTTTTCTTTTTATAACAGGGACTTTTTAAAAGCCTATTCACAGTGTATCTTGTATGTTACTATGCAAACTGATGCGTGTTTTCATGCATTTTGATGTGCACCGGTAACATGCTTTGTATATGCGTTTGGTGCACATCCAATTAACTTCTAAGCTATTGAAACAGTAAACAAAGCATCTGACCCATTAGCACTCCACACTATTTGTATTTATGCAAAAAGCATATATGTATACACTATGCAAAAGCATTGCCACTTTCTTCAGTAACAGTCAAAAACAATCAATTAACAATTAAATTGTTAATTTAGTGCTAGCTAAGCTTTTCTGTCTGGCTTTTGGAAAGAACGATCTCTTAAACAAGAATACATTTCAGTGGTTTTTTTTCTGTGATAACGTTGTTACAGTTTAAGTGTATAATAAATAATTTACATTATTTACCTGGCCCACAAAGGAGAGGTGAAGGTCAGTCAAGTTCTTACTGTGACTCAATGTTGAGGTAATTGAAGGTGGGAACGGGTACATGTTCTCCTGCAGGTTGTGATTTGTTCTGAATAATGAGAAATATGTAACTTTAATGTGCGTACGTGAGAAAACAGAGCTTTGTACTAGGACAGAACAGGCTGATGAGTCAAAAATCAACACATATGAGCTATGCAAGATTTTCAGAGGTAGATTATTGCTGTAATGTTCTTAGAATGTTCTAAAGAAGAAAACTGTACAGGCAGTCCCAGGGTTACATACAAGATAGGGACTGTAGGTTTGTACTTAAGTTGAATTTGTATGTAAGTCGGAACAGGTAAATTTTTTAAGTGTAACTCCAGCCAAAAATTTTTTTTTTAGTTTTGGATAGCATAGGGAAGTGTCACGTGTGTTTTGCTGTCTGTTCCTGTTGTTCAGAAGATTATAATATAATAAAAAAAATGTTTTATTTAATGACACACCAAAAAAAGATTTTTTCTATTTTTAATTTTATAAACTTTATTATTTTTTATTTGTTTGCATTTTAAATTTGTCTTTTTTTTTACTTTTTTTGTCTTTTTCATTAAATTTTTTAAAACTTTGTATTTTATTTTAATGCTCTGAGCAATAGCCAGCCTGCTATTGGCTATTTTAAATTGCGATAGCCAATAGCAGGCTGGCTATTGCATCTGCCTGCTGTCAATCAGCAGAGGAGGGGCCTGAAGGAGAAAGTTCTCTATCAGGTCCTCCCATGCTGATTGACAGCAGTCAATGGGCGGGTGCAATAGCCAGCTTGCTATTGGCTATTGCATTTGACAATATCCAATACCAGGCTGGGTATGGCTCCCAGCCTGCAGATGAAGAGGAGGCTGGGGGCGGGGCAGAGGAGCCGTGGCCGGACGGGGGAGCGGAGGATCGGCCGTAACGGGGAAGAGAAGCCGACGGACCAGGGGGAAGAGGAGGCCAGGACAGCAGCAGAGGTAGTGGTGAAGTATGGTACTGGAGTGCTCCCGGTCACTGCGCTGGCCGGAGGGAGTCCCCTGTCACCCCCTTAATACAGTATGTCCCTGCAGGCTGATACCATCTCTCCTGCTCTTTAACTTCCCCCTCACATGCTACCACCAAACTAGGTCTTATTTTCGGGGTAGGTCTTATATTACAGGAATCTTGAAAAATAGTGCTAGGTCTTACTTTCGGGGGAGGTCTTATTTTCGGGGAAACAGGGTAATTAAATAAAAGGTAAATACGTGGAATAAAAAAGCCACATTATAGTACTACAAAAAGAGCCACATTATAGTAATACAAAAGAGGATAATGTTTTGTGGTATTTTTTAGGAGAAGCAGAAAATCGGGGGCCCATTCTGACAAAATTTCCAGATAATTAATAAAGCTTTTGTATGTTTTAATTTCAGTTACAGTACATATAGATATACAATTCTCCACTTCTAACATGAATGAGTTAAATGATCCGTAGTACAGGGCTACATATCATGTACTACGGATCATTTAACCCATTCATATTAGCAGGGGATAATTGTAAATCTATTGTTCAGTGCATTCTATATGTAGTATATAGTACATGTACATATAGAGTGCCTGCAACAATACATTTACAATTATCCTCTGCTAACATGAATGGGTTAAATGATCCCTAGTACAGGGCTACATACAGATCATTTAATCCATTCATGGTATTATGTATTGTCTGCACTGTATTAGCAGTATATACTGTATATGTAACACATATACAGTATATACTGCTAATGCAGTGCAAACAATACATAATTGCTTAATAAATATCCCCCCCCCCAAATCTGTTGTCAAAATGCCCTGTATCGGGCCCGATTCCGATGCTAGCATCGGTATCGGGACATCCCTACCACAGACCATTCAATTAACCAAAATATTTCAATAAGATTATATGTGCACTTAACAAATTTGATGCATATTATTTACAGTCTCCTCTTACAGGCAAAAAGATCCAGAAGTCCTAAACCTCTGCTGCTGGGCGCTGCCATCTTGTATGTGATGTTGGCAGCCCCAGCTGACTTAGAGTTTTCAGTCAAGTGACACTCTCTAATGCTCCCCTACATTCTTTCAGCTGCATTTACATAAAAGTCATACTTCCCAACTTTCTGAGATAAGAAAGAGGGACACCTTCCAGCACAATGTATTTAGGCAGTGGACATGCCCACATTTATGTGGACCATTAGGAATTTCTGCTAAAAATGATTGGTCAAACCCAGAATTGTTTATTTCCTTTATACTGGCATTTTGTATTAGCAAACAAGATAATAAGGAAATAAGATGAAGGTTTTAATGCAGAATAACACTTTTGGTAGTTAAATATTACCTTTTTATAGATATATGTACATCAGTTTAAAAAGAGGGTCAATAGAGTGGGAAAGCAGAACAGATGGATTTGGTTCCAAATGAGGGATGGTTAGGAGGTATGAAAAGGTTGTGTAGGGAGGTAAAGGGGGAGTTGAGAACTTTGACCAGTGCAAAGAGTAGTTAAGACACTCCTAGAAGAAGAGAGGGCTATGATGTGCAAGGAGGTAGGGAAACTGTGCTAGGGAGTTGACTAATTGCAACTGACAAATTTTCTAGCAAGTTAAAAGGCACATTGCAAGTGACTATGATATAATTTATGGAAGAAAAAAAACACCAAGTTATAATTGAAAATACTTTTATTTGCTTTTACCTGCAATTTGTTAAGTTGGAGATTGGTTCTCTTTATAAATCCTTAAAACAATAGCGTTTTTGCATAAACCATATTGATTGTTTTTCTGCAGTTTTCTAAACTGTTTTATAATTTTTATTTTCTATTTTTATAAAACTGTTTTTCTAAAGAGAAAGCACAGTAGAAGCAGTTTGCCTTCAGACTCTTTCACTGGAAGTCTGTACACCTCAAATAGGGAGATAGACAAGGTACTCATCTTTCTCTTTCAGCTTGAGCTACAGAGTTATAAAAACAGACATTTTAATGCAAAACAACTGCACTAGTTCATTTTTGTCCTGAAAAAATTCACATTTTATTTTTTTTACTCCTGACCATAATAACATGATTTTCAAAACTGCTATCCATTTCTTTTAAACCAAATAGCGTGTACATGAACCATAACACTTGACAGGGGGATTCATTTGATTGGGGAGGGGGAGATATACCTGTGATATAACCTGGTTAAATCTGCAATTCAAACTGTTCCTTATATAGATTATCAGTGCTGGCTGTGTGATTTCTTAAATTTTTTTGGTTTCAGTAAAAAAAAAAAAAAAATTATATATATTTATTTATGCTACTTCTGTGCCACCTTAAAAGCATTCCGTACTGCATATGACCAATTTCCTTTTAAACATGTTGTCCTCTTGTAAAGTGAAAGCAGGCCTAATTATTGTTTGGCATCTATGTGGAATCATGCTGTTGCTAGTGTACCTAGTTCAGAGTGTTCTAAATATAGGGCAGCCCTGGCTGGAGAGCCCATTGATTATAAAGAATAGCTGCATTTTTCGCCTTCTGTCTCATAATAGGGTATACGTTGTACTGTATAAAATACTAATAACATCGAATAATTAAAAAAAATAATAGGGAATCGTGAGTTTATTTTTAGTTGGACTAAGAGTGAGACTGGGAAATGTGGAACAACTCTTCTTAAACATCCATAGTAATGCTACTCTCTTGATTTATTTATTTTTTTGGGTGGATTTCATGTGTAGAAGGGTATGCCATGCTTTAGCACTTTAAAGTTAAACTCCAGGCAAATAATGCAGACACAGATAATGCAGCTTTGCATTAATTAGTTCATCATTAAACATATTTTTTTAAATGCAGGAAGTGTAAGTACCTGTATTTGACCTGGTATCAAACTCTTGTACAGTAGACCCTGTGCTGCAGAGCTCATCGTGGGGAGGGAGAAGCAGCACAAGAAGCCAGTGAGTTTTGCTGCAGTGCAAAGAACATGCTTATACAGCAGGAGGTGAGAACAGTGTGACAAAGATAAGCTGTTTAGTCTGCTGCTTCTCCTTTCAGTGTATGGTTACAAGCTGGGGAAGGGACAAGACCTGTACAGACGTGAGCAAATTTGTTGGTACCCTTACAGCTCATTGTACCAATGCTTTATTCTTACTGAAAAGTGATACAATTAATAGTGTTTGTTTCCTGTATACCTGCATGCCTTTGGTACGTCATGGATTAAAGCAAAATATTGTGAAAAGAGATATGTTTTTGCTTATTCTACCAAGATATTCTAAAATGGCCTGGACAGTTTTGTTGGTACCCATAGAAAAGATAAAAAATTGGATCATAATTATATTTCAAAATAACTGTTTTCTGTAGTTAGTATCACATGTGTCTTCAATCTTGTAACAAGTCAGTCAGCCTATTTAAATAGGGAAAAACTAATCACTCTGCTATTTAGTACCATTGCGTACACCACACTGAACATGGACTAGAGAAAGCACATGAGAGAGTTGTTTGAGGAGATCAGAAAGAAAATGATAGAGCAGCATGCTTCAAGCAGCTTGATGTTCCTGTGACTATAGTTTCAAATATTAGGAAGTTTAAGGTCCATAGGAGTATAGCCAACTTCCCTGGATGTGGTCGCAAGAGAAAAATTGATTAAACAGAAGAAAGTGCAAATGCTCGACAAAGCCAAGGAAAACTTGTAATGGGATAAACGTTGAACTCCAAAGTCAAGGTACATCAGTGTCTGCTGGCACCAAAAGTTGCTTTTGAGGGACAGTGTGCTCAAAGCAAGACGATATGGGAGGATGAAAAAGCTAAAAAAAGCCAGACTGTCATTTGCTAAAATGTGTATTGACAATCCACAATGCTTCTAGGAGAATGTTCTTTGGATAGATAAGATAGATTGTAACTGTTACTGAACGGCAGCAGATATAAATCAGGTTTTCTCCCCTGCCAGGCAGGATAGTGCTGTATTGATAGAACTGTGTGAACTTGACGGGTAGAAATACAAATTCTTTGGAAAGTAAAATGGTACCCTATGTATTTCATCTGCGTATTTAGCTTTTTGCCTTAAGGTCAGCTTTAGGGCAGTTATTAAAATCTAGTAGGACAGATTGGTGATCTATTTTTCACCTCAACATGATATTTCAGTAACAAGCAGGGCGTAAAAATGATATACATAGTATAACCTACCTATCCAAGTAAACCTGGATACAAGGTTAGTTGGTGTTGGGACTACTGTTTATCCTATTATGTGTTGTGCCATATCATTAAGTATGTTTATATTCTTTACTTAAAACATGTATTTTTGAAATATACTTGGGATGAATTGTAAATTTAGACTGGATGTGGGAATGTTAACCATTAGTGGAGATTTGCATTTTAATATGCCTTTTTTTTTTACATGGTTTGAATGTGTTCTTGAGTAGCAAAAGTTTAACTTTCATTTCTTTTTTTTTCTTTTTTTTTCAACAATAGCCCCCGAAGATTCCTTGCTTATAGTACAGAGAGCAGAGCTCTACACAACCATGAAGAATTTCAAGCAAGCTTTTAATGATGTGGATGGTGTCTGCAGAAAACAACCTCTCTGGCCTAAGGTAAAATTGGGAGCTCAAAAAGAAAAGCATATATACTTTTATTTAGGCATGTATAAGCCTTTTGCTGAACTGAAGATTTCCACAAACTTACAAATGGAGAGTATTCACTTATTTACACCCATCAATTTATTAACTACGTAAAAGCTGTAGAATGTTTGAAGCCCAATCTTTATAAATCGGCTATATTGCAGAGAACTGGCTAAAACAACTATAACAACCATCCTATTTATGCAGGCAGCTCTCAGATGAGGACTGGGATTCTGAACAACCCTCAGCTCTGTTGTGCAAGTTAAGGATCTGTAGGCTGTAAAATTTATATTTTTTCCTCAAGTGGTAAGTGGAACAAGTGGAAAGAGTTGAGGGCCATTCACACCTATATCTGTGTTTTCGCCTAGTACGTTGCCACCCATTTTCAATAGCCCCCCCAACCCTCGTCCACATGCTACGGCACCTGCCTCATTATTTTAATTATTTCTAGAATTTTTTAAATATTGCTACAAAATAATATTACATTTTTCCAGAAAAGCTTTTAGACCTAAAGGTAGGGCAACCCTAGAGAGGAGAAAGGGGAAAGTTGGGAGCTGTGTCCACAAGAATACTCAATAAATCTCAATAAACTCCAATTCTAAACTTTATGAACTAGCAACATATGTTTGTTTTGTTTCCTAATTTAGCAAGCTGCTACATTGATCAGCTAACCACATTGAACATGCTAATATAGCTTAGACCCTTCCAAACCACAGTACCTATAGTAACATTCCTCAGCATAATGCCCTGACACATTAATAAACATCGTCTCTCAAACCTGGCTGCCACTGAGGGTTCCAGTCTCCATGATTAGGAACCAATCAGAGTGGTTCCCAATCATGTAATCAATATGTAGGCTATGACATACTGATCATTTGCAGGCTAAAGTGTGCATCTGTTTATTACTGTAATTTTCAGATACAATTACAGTATAAAAAATATACTATAAAATAGAAATAAAATGTAATACACTTTTAATTTTTTTTTGTACATGTCTCAGCTTACAATGGGAAAAACAGAGCTGGGTTGTTAATAAAAGCCTTATGTCATTTAGTCATAGTTTTTTTTTTTTTCAAGTTAACTGATGCATGCTAATGTTGCTATAGTTTACCTGGGCATCTAGGCTACATTTATTTCTGGGCACAAAAAGGTTAAACATTGTTGGACCTGTAGTGATATTTAATTATTATTGTAAGTTTCTTTTTATTATAAGGTATTTTTTTTATCTTTATAGTTGAAGTATGCAAAAAATTTGACAATATTATTATAATGATTTTATAGAATGGCTGAAACAAATGAAATTTGGTGCCTTCCTGAATTATGCTAAACCACTATAGCTCCCCTGATAATAATACTAATAATACCCATAACACAAGTGCAAAAAGAAGCAAAGGTCTTATTTATTTAGGTTCATTAACACTAGGTAACATTAGATTCACAGCCTGCCCTTTTGATGTTTAGATGATGGACAGCCATCAAGGTATTATCTCCCCAGCACTGCAGGACACCTTGAGGGTGTTTCTGATGCAAATATAACCCCCAAAAAACACAGGGTGCCATGCGTAGAATCCTTTCCAGGAGATAGGATCTTAATTTATGACCCCTCTGTCTGAATAGGATAAATAGATAGATAGATAGATAATATTTAAAATGTTGTGAAGTCCAAAAATGGCTGTGAGTGCTGCACATTTTTTGCTGATGTATGCAATATCCAGTTGTGTGAAAAAGTGTTGGCCCCCTTCCTGATTTTTCATTGTTTTGCACGTTTGTCACACTTTAATCTTTCAGATAATCAAACAAATTTAAATATTAGTCAAAGATATTATTAAGGGAAAACAAAATCCAAACCCACATGGCGCTGTGTGAAAAAGTGTTTGCCCCCCCTGTTAAAGCATACTGGTTTATCACACCTGAGTTCAATTTCTCTAGCCGCACCCAGACCTGATTACTGCCACACCTGTTCACAATCAAGAAATCACTTAAATAAGACTTGACTGACAAAGTGAAGTAGACTAAAAGATCCTCAAAAGCTACACATCGTGCCGAGATCCAAAGATAGTTGAAGTATGCAAAAAATTTGACAATATTATTATAATGATTTTATAGAATGGCTGAAACAAATGAAATTTGGTGCCTTCCTGAATTATGCTAAACCACTATAGCTCCCCTGATAATAATACTAATAATACCCATAACACAAGTGCAAAAAGAAGCAAAGGTCTTATTTATTTAGGTTCATTAACACTAGGTAACATTAGATTCACAGCCTGCCCTTTTGATGTTTAGATGATGGACAGCCATCAAGGTATTATCTCCCCAGCACTGCAGGACACCTTGAGGGTGTTTCTGATGCAAATATAACCCCCAAAAAACACAGGGTGCCATGCGTAGAATCCTTTCCAGGAGATAGGATCTTAATTTATGACCCCTCTGTCTGAATAGGATAAATAGATAGATAGATAGATAATATTTAAAATGTTGTGAAGTCCAAAAATGGCTGTGAGTGCTGCACATTTTTTGCTGATGTATGCAATATCCAGTTGTGTGAAAAAGTGTTGGCCCCCTTCCTGATTTTTCATTGTTTTGCACGTTTGTCACACTTTAATCTTTCAGATAATCAAACAAATTTAAATATTAGTCAAAGATATTATTAAGGGAAAACAAAATCCAAACCCACATGGCGCTGTGTGAAAAAGTGTTTGCCCCCCCTGTTAAAGCATACTGGTTTATCACACCTGAGTTCAATTTCTCTAGCCGCACCCAGACCTGATTACTGCCACACCTGTTCACAATCAAGAAATCACTTAAATAAGACTTGACTGACAAAGTGAAGTAGACTAAAAGATCCTCAAAAGCTACACATCGTGCCGAGATCCAAAGAAATCCAGGAACAAATGAGAAAGAAAGTAATTGAGACCTATCAGTCTGGAAAAGGTTATAAAGCCATTTCTAAAGCTTTGGGACTCCAGTGAACCACAGTGAGAGCCATTATCTACAAATGGCGGAAACATGGAACATTGGTGAACCTTCCCAGGAGTGGGCAGCCAACCAAAATTACCCCAAGAGCTCAGCGACGACTCATCCAAGAGGTCACAAAAGACCACACAACAACATCCAAAGAACTGCAGGCCTCACTTGCCTCAGTTCAGGACAGTGTTCATGAATTTACCATAAGAAAGAGACTGGGTCTGAAGCGAACTTGGGTTCTGCAGCAGGACAATTATCCAAAATACACCAGCGAGTCCACCTCTGAATGGCTGAAGAAAAACAAAATGAAGACTTTGGAGTGGCCTAGTCAAAGTTCTGACCTGAATCCTATTGAGATGCTGTTGCGTGACCTTAAAAAGGCGGTTCATGCTCGAAAACCTTCCAATGTGGCTGAATTACAACAATTCTGCAAAGATGAGTAGACCAAAATTCCTGCACAGTGCTGTAACAGACTCATTGCAAGTTATCGCAAACACTTGATTTCAGTTATTGCTGCTAAGTGTGGCCCAACCAGTTATTAGGTTTAGGGGGCAAACACTTTTTCACACAGGGCTATGTGGGGTTGGATTTTGTTTTCCCTTAATAATAAAAAACCTTCCTTTCAAAACTGCATGTTGTGTTTACTTGTGTTATCTTTGACTAATATTTAAATTTGTTTGATGATCTGAAACATTAAAGTGTGACAAACGTGCAAAACAATGAAAAATCAAGAAGGGGGCCAACACTTTTTCACACAACTGTGTGTGTATATATATATATATATCTCTAGTGTGTCTTCAAGTTAATAAGCCAATTGGTTAATCCTATAATCAGAAGATGTGTTTCTAATGTATAGGATTAGTTCTGGTCCCCAACTAGTGTACATATATATTCATTGTATCTACCTCCCTGTAGTTGTCTGCTATAGTGGCTGGTCCTACTGGTTCCCACCCATGGCTCTGCTCTCTGCTCAGGTTGTAACCAGCACAGTGATTTTACCTTTTTTACAAGGATATATCCAGGTTTGAATAAGCATTTGGTGGACAAAAATCTATATAACTTGTTGCTGTTCAGAAATGTATTTTAAAAAGGTATCTGTGGCCAGCGTTCAGTGTTAACTGTATTCTAACAGACTTGCTCTGATGAAAGTAACAGAAGGGCTGAATTACTTACATTCTGGGAAGCATACATATATATGTAACCTCCAGTAGAGTTTACATGACTAGAAGCCTAGGCATTTGGTCATGTGATCTTTGCTGAATGAAGCTATATAAACAGCTCTTGACGGAACATTGATCAATGTAAGTCTTTTAGCCCTTATAGTACTATTTAAACCCATTTAGACTAATAGAATAGCTTCAAGTTAAAATTAATTATAGTATAGTATATTAGGTACCGAACCACTTAAAACAGTCCAGTTACATATATTTGTGGACTGACTTATGCACATGAAACAAACTTATGTCCAAACTGACTTATGTACATTAAAAATGAAATACTAAAGGCTATGATGTTTGATAAATTGAGCTGCCAAGGGGATCATTTATTGTGACCTATAATACAGCATAGTGCAGTTTAATCCCGGAGGTTTAAAGCAAAACCATACTATTTCTTTTTATGGAAACATTTTACAATTGCAAGTCGTAAATAACAATAATGCATGCACAAACACCTTCAAATTTGTGTTAGCTTTTGTTTTAGCCATTATTTATATAATTCATATGCCAAAAGCTATACCACTAACTGAGGGAGGTGATTAATCATTCCGTAACAGAAAATCCTCTGTAGGAGCAATTGGTCTATTCCTACCCTTATCCTCCTCTTCTGTTGTTTTATCAGTCTCTTGTTACTTGTTTGACTAAATGCAGCTACCAAATGAGAAGGGAGAACATACTTGATGGCATATAGAAGCATAATGGCATACTTAAAGGGAGGTGTAGCAAAGCCTATGACCTCTTAGCTAGGCAATCAGCAGAGATCAGGCCAGTTAGTTACAGAAAATTCTAGGCCCTGATGCTTTGCCTGCACAGCAGCTGGGAAATACCACAATCAGCCATAACATTCTGACCACTGAGAGGTGATGTGAATAAAATTGATTATGTCATTGCAATGGCACATGGAAGTGGGTGTGATATATTAATCAGCAAGTGGGCATTTTGTCCCTGACGTTGATGTGTTAGAAGCAGAAAAAATGGGCAAGTGTAAGGATTGATTTGAGCGAATTTGACAAGGGCCAAATTGTGATGGTTAGACGACTGGATCAGAGCAACTCCAAAATTGCGGGTCTTTTGGGATGTTCCCGGTCTGCAGTGGTCAGGACCTACCAACAGTGGTACAAGGAAGGAAATCTGATGGACTGGCGACAGGGTCATGGGTAGCCAACAAAATATAATTTTCTTTGCCTTAAATGTAATCCTGTGTTCCAGTTTAACAAAAAGATGCTTGGTTAATCACTTTTAAAGCATGTCACGTTGTTGTGTATACAGGGACATTATGTGAAAGCGCAAGCTCTGTCTGGACTGGGAAGGATGGAGGAGTCTTTGAAGGAGTTTCTGTATTGTGTTGCCTTAAATCCTGAATGGAGCTCAGTGAAAACAGAAGCACAAAAGGTATTATTCCATAAATCCTCTCAGATTAGTGTTGTATAAAGACCTATATATGAGTTCTACCACTTGCTATACAAAAAAACTTTCTAGAAATTCCAAGTAATTTTTTGGGGTATGCAATACATTTCAAATCCTCCTCTTGTTATTCAGAAAGTGTCTAAGCATTCCTCTTTAGCCTCTAGGTTTATGTGTAATATATTTAATATATTATATATGTAATATATTTAGTGAAATTGCATAATTGCTCATGGAAGTGAGGTTACAACAGAGCAGGCATTATTTTGTGTCAGCATTTACCTTCCAAACCATAAGGTCTCCTCTGTGCTTCCCATAGTGCAACAACATTTTTCATTAAACTGTTGAAATGCTCTGTTGCATTGTTGGTGCAGGGTGGGACTTCAGCTGAAAGTTTGTAGAAAAGTCAAGGATACCAGAAAATATGCGCTCAGGTCAGGCCTTTCCAGGTTAGCAGAGAAGGTTTTGCTCTAATCTGGTGCATCTGGCACATGAGATTTGGCAGGGTTTTTTTTTTTGCTTCATCACAATTAAAGTAAATTGTTTGCCATGATAATCCTTTGATGCTGTGGTAAAAAGTTTAAGCCCTGTTCAAACCTTTACGTTTTGTCGCGTGTTCAACGCTCTATGAACGCTCTACAAAACGTACAAACTTGAAAATCCCATTGTTTTCTATGGGTATGGTTCACACCTTTCCGTATTTCAGCCCGTCTGAACGCGCTACAAAACGGCCTACGCCCAAAGAAGTACATGTACTTCTTTGGGGTGTTTTGGTCTCGCGTTTCCATTGGGATAAGCCAAGTAGCCCTCGGAAACGCGCGTTTGTCGCGCTTTTTTTTTTACCGCGAATCGACAAATGCGCATATTCAATACACCTAGGTGTGAACACAGCCTAAGGGTAAGTTTAAGGTTAGGGTGGTGGCTAAGGTTAAGTTTAATGTTAAGTATTAGGTTTTATGGGTGAAGCTAAGAGTTAGGTTTAGGGGTTACATTCAACTATGCCTTTGTGGGTTTACTTAGCATTTAGGTCAAGGGTTTGAGTAACATTCCCAATTTAGGGTAGGTTGTCAATATATTTATGTGTATGGGGTGGCATGATGGCCTGAGCAGCCAAAATCTTTATATAGGGAAAGGAAGGGGAAGTTGTTAGCCTTCTGTAAGCTGCGACATAGAACAACATGGATCTTATATAAGGCTGTCTGCTCAGGGCTCTAGCAGATAAAGAGGGTGGTAGGGGTATGCAGGGAAGAAGTAAGTCTCAGCTTTGGAGGATGGGGGGGGGGGCTTGGTTTATCAAGAGACTGCCTAATTATTTCAGTGTGCGGATTATTTTTAGACTTAAAAAAGCAAGGCTTACTTTGGAGAGGTCCCAACTCATCTATCGAAAGCATGTCCTGATCACAATGCAAGATTACAGTGTGCCCAAAACTCCCACAGAGTTTGAAATACTGGCATTTTTTTAAATTTCTCACATGCTTTCATCTCTTTGCTAATTGAACTTGGGGTTATCTGCAAAAAACTGACAAAGTAAAAAAATGCCAAAAGTGTCAAGAGGTGTTTGAGGGAGATTTCTTTTTTCTTTAATCCTCTGCAATGTGACTACAAAGAGATTGTAATAAATTGTACTATTGCCTGTGATCAGTGAGTATATGTAGAACAGTTAATGCTTAAGGACAAAACTGCAAACCAACATTGAGGTGTGATTACCCAGGAATGATTGTTGCCATAGTTCGTAAAAATCGATCCTGTAGCCATAATTCCTAAATTGCTGATAATATATTTTTAATGATCAGCAGAACATATTTACAGAATCATATTTATTTAAAGCATTTTTGGCATTCAGCTTGTGCTTTTTTATCAATATACATTTGCTGTTCCTACCCTGTGTTAGTAGTAATGTGCATTAAACAGCATCGTCTTCTTCTACATCATGGTGGGGATTTGTCATTTATGGCCCTGATCTAGCATGTGACATTTACATTGCATTTAGATATTACGGTTACATGACATGTAGCTTTTTCATTATGTAAGCGGCAAGCTAAAGGTTTAAAAACATGAACTAAAATGTATGTTTCTTTGCTTTTTTCATGATTCACAATGATGGCTTTATTTTTCTATCTAATGCAATTCCCAGTAAACTGTTCCTGGAAAATGTACTTGTTGAAGGAACATGATCATGAAAAGAAAACTAAATTACAGCTTTACTATTAAATTTCATGCAGGCATTTCTAGATGTATTGATTTGACTACATGCTTGCCCAATTATTCTAATATTCAAGGGTTCTGCATAGTATTAAATAAAAGGGCACAGTAAGGGACTATTGTCATACTTTCATATTGTGCTTTCTGGTGTATGAAGAATAGATCTATACCTGGCAACCTGAAAATGTTTCTTCAAAAATATTCCTGTGCTTCTCTCCACAAGTAAACTAAGGTGTTGTAGGAGAAGTTTGGTTAAATGGGTAAAAGAGGGTAGCCTTGCTTTTGAGACCTTTCCACTCCATTGATGACAATTTAGGGTAGTAAGCATGGAGCGTTGAGTGTAATGTAGAATTTACTCCACACTTCCAATCCAATATCCTTTTAAGCTGCTGTTTGCGATTTCTGGAACATTCATTGGACATCTGGCCTTTGCAGCAATCTGCTTTTCTAGCTTCTGTTTCCACTCAAGTCTGTTGAAAATGTGATCACATTTTTAGAGATTAAAGCAAGCCAACTTGCCTTGGGAACTTGAGGGCATCAGAGGGCCAGCAGTTTTGACTGGAATTTAAAAACTATGTTTACCTTTTCCTACTCCACTGATTTACACAAACATACTCATATTAAAAAATAAGAAATAAAGAACCTGGAGTACACTTTGCTATTGAAAAGAGGTTGTCTTCTGCTCAAGCAGCATCTTTTTTTTATTTTAAACAGATTCTGATTCCTCTAGATCAACAGTGGGTAACTGTGGGATTTGCGCTCTGTTCTGTTTTAGTTTTTGGGTTTTTTTTTTCTCTTATCTGTATAGGTTGAACTCGATGGACTCTTTTTTTCAACCTGACTAACTATGTAACTATGGTTAATAACATACAACCTAATTGAAATTCTGATTTTGTTTTTCCAGTTAATGTGCGAGATGCTGTTTCCAGCCTTTGAGAATGTACAAGCCAGTTTATCAGCTCGTGCCCCCACACCTTACACTAGACTGAAGCCGGTCGTCTTAAACACCTCCAACCATTCTTCTGTGGAGGATGTGCCTCTGCCAGAAGGATCTAAGGTAGAGTCTAGTAATGTGTTCTTATATTCAGTTACAGCCTGTATGCTAATTTAAATGTACCTTTTTTTACAAGAATTACATTTCCCTATAATAAAGTGTGATTAAAGCCAATTTTTTAAAATATTTTTTAATAGAGTAGAGAGGGATTAGAACAATCGTCAGGTTTATATTACTGTCCCGTTAGGGCGATTTATATTTACCTCTCTATTTGTCCTGGTGACTGCCATAAGTTTTGGGTGGTCATCAGAACAGGAATAGATGGGAAATATTCCAATGGAAACACTAGTTCTGGTGTCCCTGTTTACCTCCAGGGATTTTCATCACTTTAGAGGGATTTCCTCTCACTTCTTGTTGTGACTATCAGACAGAAAGATAAAGAAAATCTCCCTAATGGGCACAGATGGCAAAAAAAGCTGGTGGGGGTTATAACTCCTGATTATTATATCCAAAACTGAAAAAAAGGTTTCAATTTTACTTTAAGTACTCTTTGCCCTAAATTTAAATAGTGTAAGTTCTATCCCTAAGCAGTTGATTATATAATGGCCTAATATACATTTGTTCGATATTTATGATCTTACTTTGACAGTTTTAATTGCTATAAACCTGGTGATAAATCCACCCAACAAACCACATTCAGGTTAAATGGGTTCAAACTATGCATGCACAATTTACATATGTTTATCTTGGCTGTTTTCAAGCCTTAATGGATAGCATGCCAACACATTATCATACTTTCATAATGCTGAACTCCCTGCCAAAGCCATGATGTATGCTAAGAATTAGAAATGCCCAAAGTGTATCGCCAATTTGCCAAGGGGCATTTAAGGCAGTTGTACAGATTGACATCCCATGGTTGTTACTGATTATACACCTCTTTTCACTTTACATATCTTTTAGAGGTTGCTTACCTTGGTAAATGCAAAATGTGTAGCTGAGAAAAGTAAGATAAGTTGGAACCAGGGCCTGGACTGGTAGTTTGGCAATTCTAATAGATGCCAGAAGGGCTTGTCTGGCTGACAATATGTGTAGGCTCAGACTCATTCAGCAATTAACTATCAATAGCTTTTATAATTTTTTTTTTGCCTCTGTGCTGTACTGGTTGGTAATGTGAACTGTATAATAATTAACAGCAGAGTTTTTCCAAATTTTGTCTCACCCACAGACATGGGCTGAAGTGCCTTATTTGCCAGGGCTGCTTTTATTGCCAGTCCATCGCTAGTATGGACCCATATGAAGCGGGGGTCACCTTGCTGTATTGCATGTATTTCAATACTTCATTTAAATTGATCAATTAACTTTTGCCCTAAAGAAAAATCCTAAAGTTATGTCACTTATACCAGAAAGAATATGCTGCCCAGATGTTAGAAAATGGCAACTGCCATTTGTTTTCTTCACACAGGTTTCCTTAAACCAGAAACTCAACAGTGATAAACCCATGAGGAGTTCTAATCCATCCTCCCTCCATCTAAAACTATAACCAAAAAAAATAAATAACAGATTGACATATACACTGCAGAACTGCATTGTTTTGTAAATTGTAATATTGTAAATTGTGCATAAGTCAGTAGTATTCATTTTTGTAATAATTTATTGTGAACATATTTTGTAAATAATTGTGATTGGGCATTAGCAAACACACGACAGTCATAGTGTGACGTCCAACATTTGTTTTGCCTGCAGGACTCCGTGTTCAGACTAACCAAAGCTTCATTTCCAAAATCTAATGATTTTACTGAGTGTCCTGAAATATGTGACCTGCCTAATGAAAAGGTGACAAAGACTCTGGGAAGTGCCCTCTCCTGCCTTCCAGAAGCAGGTCTGAAGAGGAAACGTTCCGATACCTTAGAGGACCTTCACAGAAATGAGCTCCCTGCCAAAGTCTTCAATAATGGTAAGAAGTAGAAATACCTGCAGTGATACACTTAGTATAAGTCTGCGAAGAAGTATTGAAGAATCATTGAAGGTGATTGTATGGTATTAGCAGGCTGGCATTAAACATATCTTGTTAATTATTATTTATTAGTCAGGACGCTGTGAACATTATTATGGTAACTGGCAAGAAGATGAATAGCTCCATATGTTATCCCCAATATTGCATCACTGAGCCCACAGTTTAGGAGCATTAAATTTGCATTGTAGGGAGTTCTTAGTGACCATTTGAAATAGAATAAAAGTAGTGTTTGTTAATTGATATTTTATTTCCCAGATGTTGATTCCCAGTGGGAAGAGTCGGCCTCAAAGTCACAAGCGAGAGCCATCTCCACGGACCTGGTAGATTCTTCTGATTTTGAGTGCTCCCTCTGTATGAGGTATGTCTGAACCTTATACATTTTCAAATCTGCTGAGTTTACATGTTCTCTGGAAAAATACTTTAAAAATGTAATAAAAAACAAATGTGATCACAAAGGTGAAATGCTGTAAACCAGCTGTTTCCTAAAGTAGCACTGACACTTTGAATAGTGTCTTATCTGTTTCCCATTAGGGACTTTTCCCTTCACTTTCTGCCAAATAGCCACAACATGAAGTGAAAAGAAATCCCTCCAAAAAGAGGGAAATCAGTGGTAGCCAGCAGGGTCACCAGAACAAGTGTTCCCATTGAAAGATTTCCCATCTATTCTTGTTCTGACAACAACCCAAAATGTTTGGATTTTCTTCCACTTCAATAAATAGTGAGGGTAAATCACTCTAACGGGGACACAGAGAGCAATAAAAACCTGACAGGTGGTCTAATCTCTCTTCACTCCATCCAAAACTAAAAAAAAGTTTTGGCTTAATTTGTACTTTAAATTAAAAGCTGATTTATTGTTAGAAGTACTTCATTTTTCTTGGATCACCTGAGACCCGGGTTTTGAAGGAATGAAAGTTAGCATTGCTAAATTACATTATTATTTTTCCTGCTGCAAATAAAAAAACTTCTGTTCCTCAGTAACCAGCCCAGGCAGGCTAGGTCACATGTCTCTGCCTATCAGTCATTACTGCAGAGAGTCTGTTATTTGTATTTAGTAGTGAGTTAAGCTAGCTATACACTGTTATATATATTTTTTATACCAAAAATATAACTGATTCCTCCATCCACACCAACACAGTGTAGATGGAGGAATCTCCCGCTCTGTGCTTTATAATATGACGGTGGCACACTCACAATACTCTAACAGTGACAGTAGCTGATTGGCTGTTCTCAGGCCCGGATTTCCCATAAGGCCACCGAGGCCCGGCCTCGAGGCGCAGAGGGCGGCAGCGTTGTCTTTGTGGGGAAGTTGCAGGCGCCCGCAATGAGGAAGCCGATTGTTCGTTTACATGTCATCTCGGCGATGTCGCCGAGATGACAGGTAAAAAGTCTGCAGCCGGCCAGTCCGTCCTCCCCTCCCTCCCTGCACTTACCTCTCTCCTCTGGTTCCGTCCTCCGGCGCAGTGAGCAGAGCGGCAGGGTTAAAAGTAACCCTGCCGCTCCGTGTAGACTGTGAGAGGGGAGAGCTGTGCTGTGCTCTTCCTCTCTCACCTGTCACACGAGTTCCAGCACAGTGCTGTGCCAGAACTCCTGTATTGGAGGTGACAGGGTCAATAAAGAGAATCTGTCACCTCCAATTGCTATCACACAGGGGATTGTTATCTCCTGTGTGATAGCAATAACATTAGGTGGAAAACATTTTTTAATTGATTTAAAAAAATAAATTATATGAAAAAAAAAAAAGGTGATTAAAAAGTAAAAAATAATAAAAAACAAATTATTAAAAAATAAGAAAATAATTATAAAAAATAAACAATAATAAGATAAAAAAATTATACAAACATAAAAAAAGTAAATAAGATAAATAAAAATCTAAAAAAAATTAAATTGCAAAAAAAATATTTAAATAAATAAAAATTAAAAAAATAAGAAATAATTACATTTTTAAATTTTAAATGATAAAAAAGTTACAAAAAATAAAGAAACAGTAAAAAACGTATTACGGAACCTGGCCTTGGGGCGGCAGGGAGAGTAAATCCGACCCTGGCTGTTCTCCCAAAGATTTTTCACTCGGCTCTTTCGATTTGTTTGATCGAAGGATGTCAGACAGAAGGATATCCAAGAGGCACTAAGTGTGCTAATTTGGACGATATTTGCACAGTGTATGGCCAACTTTAAGTTGACCAAAAGACTACCTCATGTACATACTGTATACATGTTAGGGAACACAGCATGAACACACTTGGATAAATTGGTTTACATTAAATCAAATTTTATTACCCCTGCTTTCTGCTCCCTAATAAAAAGTAAAACACTGCTTAAATATGTAAAAACTTTTAGCAGATGTTTAGGCTACCTCCTAGTAGCAGAGGACTAATGCTTACTGGTCACAGCTGGCGTGTATGTTGAAGGGGCTGACCTGTTTAATACAGAAGAACTGGTGGACTTAGTGTGAAATAAGTATTTTGTGGTATTACTACTGTACAGTATATTAGTACTTCTGGATTTTAGTACTTTAAAAATACTATAGTCCCCCTTTTAGATGTTGCCTGGTATGTTAATGAATGCCCAATTGACTTTAGTGTCATTTGTACTGTCATAGTATTTTTACAATGGCTTTAGCTTACTGAATTCCAGAGATCAGTAGAGTGTTTTACTAGAGAAAAAAATGTAAAAAATGCTTTGATGAAATTGCTTTGCTCATCAGAGAATAATTTCCTGTTTCTGGAGGGTTTAAACCCATGGGAAAATAGAATGACAGGACTGCCAAGGTAATTTTTCTTAAGACTTACAAATAAGAAAAGACTGCACTCTGGTAATAGGTTCAGGTCAAAGCACAAAGCAACTGACCCATTTTTGAGAATGTGAAGGCTATTGCCTTGCTATTATAATTGTATAAAAAGCAGCTCCGCTAGATGAATCCATAATGTTACTTTTAGGTAACACTAATACATTAACAGATGAGTGATTGTATAATGCAGTTTGCTTGTGAAACAGTGCCACCCTCTGATTTGACCATATACCGGTACATAAGCACTGATGTATAACTGTGCCAGATATGCTTTATATAAGCAGAAGTCTGTAATTGAGTAAAATCTGGAAACCTATACAGTGGGAAATATACAGACTGCCATAGTGGATGTCACCTTTTGGGAGATACTAATTTCCTGGCAATCATGCTGTGAAGTTACACGAACAGTCCTGATCCTAAACATGTGTAGACACATAGAGAACATCCTTATATCTGGTTTGTGGCTTATCTTTAGACAAAATCCTAAATGGTATGTTTTTATAAATATGTGTATTATTAACTGGTTCTAGTCATAGGCCATAATAAATATTAAAAGGAAACAAAAGTACCTTGCATTAAAATTATGTTCTTTCCGTACATCTGTATTCTGTTGCAGGCTATTTTATGAGCCTGTAGCCACCCCATGTGGACACACATTCTGCCTCAAATGCCTTGAGCGTTGCCTGGACCACAACCAGCATTGTCCCCTTTGCAAAGAGAACCTGTCTCAGGTGAGAGGATTTATGTTGATCTATTAGAGATTAAGTATGAACATGTCACTGGTGCATAGTAATACATACTATGGCATGTAGTCTTTATCGTCTAACATCAGGATTGCTTAGCATCAAACATCCCTGAGAATTTATGTTTTCCATATTTTTTTAGTTGGGGATAGGAAGGGTGTTTCAAGCTGTTTTTTTTTTAGCTAGTAATTTCCTTTATAAAGCATGTTGGAAATGTGAGGATTGTTTGTCAAACCTGCTGGGGGTAATTGTCACCTAATGGCATTGGTATAAGTTCTTTACCACACTGGCCCCTGAGAATATACTAAGGCTTCCGTGATGATATTGTATTTGAATTGAACTGGAAGAATAGCTGCAGAAGTGCAGACTTGGGAACTCAAGTGCAAGTATCTCACCAGAAATGATCAATTTTGGATGGTCAGACCCTATAAAACCAAGCTTAAAAAGTATGTGCAGCTCACTGCTAATCACACAAACCCAAAAAAAGACTTTATTGATCAACCCTTTCAGCTAATGCCAGAGCTCTAATTGGAAATGTTTTCTTTGACACCTGTGTAGTATGATTGCAGTGGGTGAATTTATCTAAATTGGAGCAGACAAAATCTGGAGCAGTTGCCCATGGCAACCAATCAGCTTCTCTCTTCATTTTGTTCAGTTGAGTATGAAAATGAAATAGAGAAGCTGTTTGGCTGCCATGCACAACGGCTCCAGATTTTGTCTGCTCCCGTTTTGATAAATTCCCCTCAGTATGTTTTCAAAAATCTTGAATATTACTTCATAATGTTTATGTTTTAAATCTTTCAACGTGAACTGTAAAAATAAAAATTATAAATTGTATTGGAGGTATGTTGACCCCGACTGATTTCCTTTTACATTTTGTATTTCTAGTACCTTGCAAGTAGAGCATATAAGAAGACACTTCTGACAGAAGAACTGATTAATCGGTTCCTACCAGAAGAAGTAGCCGAGAGAAAGAAACTATATGATGAGGAAATGAAAGAATTATCAAAGTAAGGTTCCTTCTCACGTTTCACAGAGAAGGGAAAGTCAGCTAAATAATTAAAGCACATGGACAGTGCACATGTCTATACCCCTATTCAGAAGGGAATGCATAATTTATAGACTTTGCCTAAGCCTTCTCCATTGCTATTCTAAAGAAACAGCACAAGTCAGTACATAGCAATATGTCAATGAGAAACTCATATGATGGGACCTTTTGAATTGTGTGTGTTCTCCTTGGGTATATTGTGAAGATCCAAAGTGCCATCTTAAGCAATCTCCACCTCCATATTGAGCTTCAAAAAGTCTAGTTGTAGTATGGATGTTAACGTAGACAGAAAACTATTTAGTACCAGAAAAGGACAGTAAATTGTAGAACATTTGGGCAGCATGGCAGCATATCTTCATCACAGAGGGTACACTGTGAGCAAAGGGCTTTTAGATACATAAAAAGTAATAAACACAATGTGATGGCACATGGGTGGAGTAAGAGGCAGGGCTTTATCAGAAACTTTGCTTGACCGAACCGTCTCTTTACTGTTACTTCTGCTTTGATTTAACCATAGAATATGTGGCTCCGAAGATACAAACAAGGTTGGTATTGTCTTACAGTAATAACCTACATTAGCTTTAGAACGCCTATGATTTTTGTTTTACTTATTGTGCTTTTATTATATTCTACAGAAGTTGTATATGTTACAAAGGCATGTGAGTTTATGTAATATCATTATAAAAAGAGCAATGGTGTGTTATAGCGGGCAGTCAACAATTGGTTTTATAAGTCTGCTCACCCCATTCACAGACGCTTAGAAAAGAAAGATAAAGTCTTCTGCTGATTCTAGTTAGACTCAACATGGAGAATGGATTATTGAGGCTGGTAATCTACTGTCTACTAGCATTATGGAAATAACCATCTTCTTTGTAAAGTAGTAATACGTCATGGAAATCCATGTGTATGGTTACCTTGTCAAGTCTGTAAATATGCAGAATGTAATGGAAGCAACTGGATTAAGTTCCTAAAAGACTGACTTATTAAATAAATAGAATAAGGAGGAACAAGTCCGGCAATCCATAACAACCAATTAATATCGATTTAGTTATGCCAAAAGATTTCGATTTGTTATTACAATTACTGCCACTGTAACTGGCACTTTACTTCTTGCACTGTTTACTGCATAAGCCAGGAAAAATAACAGCCTATGAGGGACAATTAATAATACATTTTAAGTGCCTAATATTCATTTCTTTATCATTGTTATGTATATTATACTGACATATTTCAAGGGAGAACATTGAGCAATTAACAGAAGGCCCGGTATTCATAGAGGCTTGCTATCAGATGTTCCTGTGAAGACCCCATTCACACTGAGCAATTTGTAGTGCGATTTCCATTAAAAAAATCGCTCAATGTAGCTATTCCAATGTATTTTAACGGAGATGTTCACATCTTGCAGCTCAATGTCACCTGTACCTTGTAGCTAAAGCTTGCCGCTTGAACATTAGCTATTTTTCGGCGGATTTCAACCAATTTGGCCCCAATAGACTTTGGTAGACTGCCAAATGAAGCGCTACGGTGCACCACAAAATATGCACTGTAGCTCAATGTCGCTCAAAGTCGATCAGCACAAATCAGCGCTGAAAAAGCATGTAGCTCAGTGTGAATGGGGTCTGAGGTCATACACATATGCACACAAAGGAGGATGGAAGCCAATATGTTTTCAAAATTGTGGGAAAGAAAATGGAGCATTGGGAGAAAACATACACATTCCATACAAATAGAGTTCTTGATGGACAGTTTGAAATACCCGTTGTTTTATTGTCATGTTCTGCCGTAGGATATAGACCATAGGCATAATAAGGAAAACATTATTTGTTGCCTGTAGCAAGTACTTATCGTCTTTGACTAATTTACTGACCTAAACTATATAAATAAGATTTGGAAACGATGTTTGTTTGCTACAGGTAAAACAATTTTTTTTTCTGTTACCACACTTTACATACATGCATTCCAGTGTAATGGAAAAAAGAAGTTGGGCGGACATGAAATGCTTTGAAGATTGCTTATGACACTTAGCCTGTGCAGATTTGCAGTAAGGAATGATTCAGAACATCAAAGAAATCATTATCACTCAGAGATGATCTTTTACTCATATATTAGTGACAATATTTAATGTATGTAATAGTCCAAAATAGCCTGTTAGATGTTCATCTAATCTGAGTGTTTACTATATATATAGTACATCGTTCTTGCTAGACCAACCTGCTGACCTTTTACGAAGAGGTAAGTAGAGATCTGGATGGAGGGAGGACGGTGGACGTAATATATCTGGACTTTTCCAAAGCCTTTGATACGGTGCCACATAAACGCTTGTTATACAAGCTAAGGGCTATGGGCATAGATGAATTAGTGTGCACATGGATAGAAAACTGGCTACAAGAACGTGCACAAAGAGTATAAGTAAATGGCACCTTCGCAGACTGGGCTGAGGTCATGAATGGCATACCCCAGGGTTTTGTGCTGGGTCCCATGCTTTTTAACCTATTTATTAATGATATCGGGGAGGGAGTGAGTAGCCATGTCTCAGTGTTTGCTGATGATATGAAAATTGAGAGGGTAGTAGACACAGATTTATACATTATAACATTACAGGAGGACCTGGGGAAATTTGGGGAGTGGGCAACTGTATGGCAGATGAAGTTCAATGTCGATAAATGTAAGGTAATGCACCTCGGAGTTAAAAATAGGCAAATGGACTATAAACTTATGAGTGTGCCACTAGTCGGAAACGAAGTAGGGAAGTCGGAAACGGAGAAGGATTTGGGGGTCATTATAGACCACAGACTGAAGAATAGCTTGCAGTGCCAGGCTGCTTTAAACAAAGCAAGTAGAGTCCTGTCTTGCATTATGAAGGGAATGTATTGCAGGGACAAGTCTATAATTTTACCACTATATAGATCACTGGTTCGGCCACATCTGGAGTATGCGGTCCAGTTTTGGTCACCGATACTCAGAAAAGATGTCCTTGAGCTGGAAAAAGTCCAGCGGAGGGCAACCAAACTCATTAAGGGGTTCAGGGACCTGAACTATGAAACAAGGTTATTAAAATTAAATATGTTCTCTTTGGAGGTTAGGAGATTAAGGGGGGACATGATTTTCCTGTATACGGTTTACGGTTAGCTCTGTAACAAAGACCAGAGGGCACAACCAAAAATTGGTGGAAAAAACATTTCAACACACAGGGCGCAAGTGGTTCTTCACAGTTAGAGCGGTTAGGGTCTGGAACTCGCTACCGCAGGAAGTGATTTCAGCTAAGAGTGTGGAATCATTCAAGAAACTCCTAGACGAGTTCCTCGGAGACCATAACATACAGGGGTACAGGTACACCTAAGTGGAAAATCACACAGGGACTAATACAAACGCACACACCTGCTCAAACATAAATGCACACACGCAATAGGTTGGACTTGATGGATTTATGTCTTTATTCAACCAGAAATACTATGTAACTATGCAACTATGTAACATCTAATGCAGGCCTCAAAATTTCCACTTGCCCCCTCTCAATTGGCGAGTGAAAATTGCGGGGGGGCGAGTGGAATGTCAGCAATGGTGCCTCACCGGCGGGACTAGGGATGGGACACTACCACCGCAGGCAACCGCTCGCTCGCTTCTGTTTTCTCTTCTCTTTCTCGACTGCTGCAGCTACAGAGCGGCCGAGCCCAAGAAGGAAAAGAGAGAAGAGAAGTGAACGCTTGCCGCGGCGGTAGTGTTCCATCCAGAGCCGGAGCTAGCTCTCTGCGCTTCCTCTCTTTCGTCCGGGCCGCTTCAGCTCCACTCAGAGAGGCGGCTCTGATTACACCCATTATCGCTCCCTCTCTCTCCTTCTGGCTGCTCTGAAGCTGCAGCGACCGGGAGCAGAGAGAGGGAATGCTGACAGGTAAGATCGTAGCTGCCTCTCTGAGTGCCCGCTTCATGTTGCTGAAGCTGGAGCGGTCGGGAGAAGAGGTGATCGGTCAGCGGTGTGATCAGAGCATTCTTAAAGAGGCCCCCCTCCCAGTCCACATCTTTTGGACGTTATTAATCTGAGTTGCCCACCTCAGTATGCCCCTCGCTTGCGGCCATATTGAGTGGGGCACTCATATTAATAACGTGCTGGATTAGTCTGACCCAGGGGCGGACTAGGCCCGGGGCAGGGTGGCAAATGCTCCCCAGACCTCTCTGATACCTTTGCAAACGCCCCCCGCCACGGCAAGGACTTCATGTCTTCCCTCTTGGCCGCTGCAGCAGCAGAGCGACCGAGAGGGGAGAGATTAAATGCTTATGGCGGGGGTGGGGGCGTTTGCAAAGGTATCAGAGAGGCTTTGGGGGGCAATTGCCACCCGGGCCCAGTCCGCCCCTGGGTCAGACTAATCCAGCACATTATTAATCTTAGTGCCCCACTCAATATGACCGCAAGCGAGGGGCATACTGAGTGGGGCAACTCAGATTAATAACGTCCGAAAGATGTGGACTGGGAGGGAGGCCTCTTTAAGACTGCGGTGGTGGGGAGAAGAGAACAAGAAGATCCACTGCAATCGTTTGTGCCCTCTTCGATTGGGCTCCTCGGTGCCACAGCAGTTTCCTCCGCCCACCTCAGCTGCCATTGGTGGGAGAGGAAGACTGCAGAACCGCAGTTGGCCGGCTTCTGCTGCGCGGGAGAGAGAGCACCTGGAGCCGGCTGGACGTGCAGGCAACCTCGCTGCTCCCCCACCATCACCAGGAGAAGAAGAGGTCAAAGCAACTGTAAGTCCCTGTACTTTCTTTGTGACCTCTGCACTGC
>NW_017306289.1:2868872-2892122 GCF_000935625.1 Nanorana parkeri | reverse complement strand
GGGGGCGTTTGCAAAGGTATCAGAGAGGCTTTGGGGGGCAATTGCCACCCGGGCCCAGTCCGCCCCTGGGTCAGACTAATCCAGCACATTATTAATCTTAGTGCCCCACTCAATATGACCGCAAGCGAGGGGCATACTGAGTGGGGCAACTCAGATTAATAACGTCCGAAAGATGTGGACTGGGAGGGAGGCCTCTTTAAGACTGCGGTGGTGGGGAGAAGAGAACAAGAAGATCCACTGCAATCGTTTGTGCCCTCTTCGATTGGGCTCCTCGGTGCCACAGCAGTTTCCTCCGCCCACCTCAGCTGCCATTGGTGGGAGAGGAAGACTGCAGAACCGCAGTTGGCCGGCTTCTGCTGCGCGGGAGAGAGAGCACCTGGAGCCGGCTGGACGTGCAGGCAACCTCGCTGCTCCCCCACCATCACCAGGAGAAGAAGAGGTCAAGGCAACTGTAAGTCCCTGTACTTTCTTTGTGACCTCTGCACTGCGTTACATACTGACCGCTGATCTCTGTACTGTGTACTGACCTCTGTACTGTGCATCACACCCTGATCTTAGGTGGGGCAACTGGTGGCGAGTAACTTTTCAGGCCTGGCTAGTAGCTTAGGACTTGAAATTTTGAGCCCTGATCTAATGTATGCCTCTTTAAGACTGCGGTGGTGGGGAGAAGAGAACAAGAAGATCCACTGCAATCGTTTGTGCCCTCTTCGATTGGGCTCCTCGGTGCCACAGCAGTTTCCTCCGCCCACCTCAGCTGCCATTGGTGGGAGAGGAAGACTGCAGAACCGCAGTTGGCCGGCTTCTGCTGCGCGGGAGAGAGAGCACCTGGAGCCGGCTGGACGTGCAGGCAACCTCGCTGCTCCCCCACCATCACCAGGAGAAGAAGAGGTCAAGGCAACTGTAAGTCCCTGTACTTTCTTTGTGACCTCTGCACTGCGTTACATACTGACCGCTGATCTCTGTACTGTGTACTGACCTCTGTACTGTGCATCACACCCTGATCTTAGGTGGGGCAACTGGTGGCGAGTAACTTTTCAGGCCTGGCTAGTAGCTTAGGACTTGAAATTTTGAGCCCTGATCTAATGTATCTATTAACATATCAACATTGATGTGCTATTGAGCCTAAAGATTGACAGATTATCTAAATGATTTTTGTTTTTTTATTCCTCTGATACAGCCTGAATAAAGATGTCCCTATATTTGTCTGCACCATGGCCTTTCCAACAATTCCTTGCCCACTGCATGTGTTTGAGCCACGTTATCGCCTGATGATCAGAAGGAGCATGGAGACTGGAACAAAACAGTTTGGAATGTGTATAGCTGATGAATTAAAAGGGTGAGTATGTACTGTGTATGAATGTGTTTACATATCTTTAATTCAATTTGACAGACTTTGTAATGTGCATATAGAACAATAGTAAACATAAGATTTATCAGCTGTTTTTTTTTTGCCCATTACTGCCATTACTATCTTTGAGAAAACCATTGCTGATGTCCAGTTTTTCCACACTGGGGTTGATTTACAAAAGAAGTAGAGCATGGAAGGGAATATTTCTCAGACTCTGATGCAAAAAACAAAAGAGAAACTGGGTAATGAAAAATGAGGGAGCAGGAACTTACAGTGTATGTAAACCCTAACAACAAACTTGCATCTTGTTATATCTGTGATAAATGCAAAAAATACCTGGTAATCCTGCCAGCAATCCAGTGAGCTCATAAGTTCCTGTGCTCTCTGCAGTGTTCTCTCAAGGATTGCTATCAGCCCTACCAGTTTTCTTTTGTGTAATAGAGAACAACTTACCCTATGATATGTAGATAAGAAGAAGGGAGGTGTTCTGTAGCCATGTCATAGATTGACAATCTTGTCCCTCCAAAGATGCAGTGAAATGAGTGCAAATTGTCACCCTAGGATACCTGGGACCCTTTCTCCAGGTGCAAATAAAGGAGAAATAACTGGAAAAAAAAAACAAATGCCGTCACCACATCTAAGGATTAGTAAGCTGGTTTTAGGTGAATGTTGTTATTCAAAACTAGAGAAAAGCGTTTGTACAACCAATGACAGCAAAAAAGTCCAATTGGTAGCTATGGCTAACACAGAGACTTTTTCCTTTAACATGCGTTTACATGATCTCATAATTGTTGAACTGTATGTTTGCTATGTTGTTTTCATTCTTAGTAGTAATTCAATTTACATTTAAGTGGAAGTCCAGGCAAGAATAGAAACCTCCTGATCAAAATGCAAATCCCATGGAATCTTGAAGCAACACACAGATATCAATTCTTTTAAACCTATTTGGCTCTCCTATCATGTATTTGTCATAAGACAAAAGTCTTATAGTAAAATGAAGGAAGTATAAGAGTTTGCTACTAATTCTGTAACTATAACTAAACTTTGACCTTACATAGTTAAAAAAGACTGATGTCCATCAAGTTCAGCCTCTCACGACTCCTGCAGCTCTGGTCTAGAGCAAATGTGCACATGTTGCCAATTTTTGTCTTAGAGGAGGAAAACTTTTTTCTATTATTCTAGATAATTGCCCACTTTATATTCTTTGCATACCTTATTTTAATTTTCTTCCCCAGTCTTCTGACAATGGCCATTTTTACTGAGGGCAGAATACTAGATCTCACTTTACTTCCTGGAACTCTGGCACATGTGACTAGGACATGTGACTAGGACATGTGACTAGGACATGTGACCAGGACATGTGACCATGCACATCATCTCAGGGGAGGAAAATGCCTTTCCCTGTGAGATTACAGATTAGATTTCCCAGCAATGCTCTGCTGATGTAATCTTCCCAGAATGCAACGCTTGGGCACATTACATAATTTGTGCCAAAATGGACCAGGAAGTGGATACATTTTGTTTGTAAGTAAATGAAAAATGTTTATTTAATTAATGAATATAAGAATATTTTAAATCAGCATGCAGAGTTGCATGTTGATGGGATTTTTAGTGAAAGGTGGTAATGGTCCACTTTAACTGGTTTGTTGCAGCAGGCAAAATGGCCAAATCAAAGTTTTTTCTTAGCACCTTCACAGTGACCGAGGACAGAAATGTGTGGAATTTGTTTCTCTCATTAACATAGAATGCAGAAGCCAGAGTTGTAATCATTTAAACCTTTATTAGGACAGGCAGTGTTCAAATCTACTTTACAAATTATGAAATGAGCCAGCACAGACAGGGTTAACACAAACCCCTCACAGCCCCTTAATAATTGGGAAAGCAGGTAGAAATTCTAGCAAGGAAAAAACTATTTAAGCTGCAATAGGCATGATGTGATTTTTTTTTTTAGCTTATGCTATGTCAATGGGAGCATGTATTAAATATAAAATAGGTGTTATCCCAATTTGGCTGCAAAAGTTTAAATAAACTTTTAAGTCTTAATCTCTGTTTTGCCCAACAACATACATTTACTGTATAGGAGGTAATTCTATGTCCTTGCCTAGTCATGCAACCTTCCTTTTTTTTAAATTAAATTACATAGGGTATATTTGCAGACATTGTTGTCTTTTCTTTTTTTTCATTTAAATTTTTGCCCATTTCAGGTTTGCAGACTATGGCTGCATGTTACAAGTGAGGGATGTGAAGTTTTTTCCAGATGGTCGTTCAGTGGTTGACACCATTGGCTTGAGTAGATTTAAAGTCTTGAGTCATGGACAAAGGGATGGCTACAACACTGCAAATATTGAATATTTGGAAGACAAGAAGGTATTACAACATAACTAAAAATGATTCTGACATATACAGCTGTAAAATATCCATTTGATTACTGTATTTGACTCAAACTCTAAGATGAAGGACTAAATAATAGATGTTATTCTGAGTGTTTTACTGATGAAAGTGTATCCACTGTGATAACAGTGTTAGACATGGACTCACGCCTAGGCTGAATCAAAATCTCAGTGCAGAGCTGTGTGAAGATTTGGCTGGAAGAGAGTATACAGAACAGAGGATTTAGGCACTAAGGATTTTAGGAAGGGGAGGCCAAGTGTTCAGTGATGAGGGTACTTCAGGGGTTAGGTTTATGCTAGGACCAGGTTAAGGGGTAAGACCTATGTTTAATGTTGGGGAGGGGGTTAAAGTGACACTAAACTCAGGAGTTAAATCTTTAAAAAAACATTCAAGTACCCAACTATTAACAAAAATGTATCTTATTTGTGTATCACTCAGCTGTAGATCCTCAAATCATCTCTGAATTGGTGCTGACACTGTCCTTCCTTCTGGAGGGTGGCTAAGTTTGTTCCCCATGGTCCCTGTGTGTATTGTAAAGTAGCCACCGCTCCAATCTCACTCTCATATGGACTAAAATAGTTTACAAATTTGTATTGAAATTTTTGTCTATTATGGGAGCGAGCTTGGAGCAGTGGTTACTTTGCAACACACACAGGGACCATGGGGAACAAAAGTAGCCACCCTCCAGATGGAAGGACAGTGTCAGCATGAATTCAGAGATGATTTAAGGATCTACAGCTGAGTGATGCATGCATAAGATACATTTTTGTTAATCATGTACTTGAATGTATTTTTAAGGTTTAACTCCCAAGTTTAGTGTCACTTTAAGGCATTATTTTAAAGTTTACGGTAAATGTTAACCCTGCTTCTTCCTGAATTCTTAAGTGTTAGGGGTGCTTCAGTATTAGGCAACATAAAATATGGGCACTTAGGTAGAAGGCTTTCTTGGAGCAGAGAGGTTCACAATTAAAACTAACAGCGCAGAGAACTAACATACTACACGGAGGTATGAAGTCAAGGTTAATTCATACATTTTAGAGAGCAGATCATCTTGGAAGTGTTCAAAATTCAAAATGCCCCATAAGATATTTATAACAGAAAGGAGGAGGAAAGTAGCTCAGGTAGACATTGCTGGTGCTGCTTATCTTAGGGCAAATAGTAGCAAGTGTGCTAGATTTTCTAACTTGCTTAATTGATGAGAGTTGTCAGTCAGCGAGCATCTTCCTGCCCTCTTAGGCATGGAAACTGGCATGTTATATTTATGGGCTATTTCAGACGTTCCTGGTCTTCACTAGTGAACTACTTGAGGGGAGTTAGACTGCACTACATGACACTGCCAGGTTATGGTCTTCTGCTTTGTTCCCCTGTACTAATTGATGAGGAAATGACAGATGGTATAGGCCAGTTTTAATATTAATACGGACTGGAGTTGGGGCTGACAGCAGATAGACAGTAACCAGGAGTAAAGCCAAGCCAATCAAGGTACAGAAGCCATGCTGCACATAGATAAGATCAAGCATGTGACTTCTAATACATAATTCAATTTCCTGTTGGATGTGCCCATATACAGTATGTGATTCCACTATGTTCTACTAAAAAAACAAATGCCAGTAGTTGCCGTCTGCTGGTATTCTTTTCCGGCTGGCGTCAATATCCTGCTCCACTACTTAAATTATCCACTTAGCTTCTAGGTTTGACTGTCTGGCTCCAGAACTGTGCAGCTTCAGCATGTATATTTATGACAGTATTTATCCCACTTTTTCATATGATTATTGTCATGTGTCTTTTTTGTTTGTATCTGTCCCTCAGGTAGAAGGACAAGAATATGAGGAGCTTCTTCAGTTACACAATGCTGTTTATGATCAAGCTTTTGCCTGGTTTACCTCTCTGAAGGACAATCTCAAAGCACAAATCCTTAACCATTTTGGACCTATGCCAAGCAAAGAATCTGATCCACTGGTAAGTGTATAGTGTCTCTGTAGGTGTATATTTTACTCAGTGGTGTTCAATAATTGTAACAAGCATGGAAAAAAGATTGAACTGATATCTTTTTTTTTTTTTCCTCTTTCAGGCCAGTACAAATGGGCCAACCTGGTGTTGGTGGATGCTGGCAGTGCTGCCTCTAGAAAACAAGGCACAGCTAACAATCCTGGCCATGACATCCTTAAAGGATCGCCTACATGCAATCAGACGCGTTTTATTATTTGTTACCCGCAAAAGACCCAGATGATAGAGGATTCCATATGGTGCTGTAACTTATATATGTTTTTCCTTTAAAAATACTTTCTCTGCACTGAGAGACACTTTTATGACATTCTGGGAATTTTCCTTTGTTCTTTTTGTGAAAATACCATGCAGTGTCAACGAATGAACAACACTTCTACCTGGTTTATATGGTAATTAGTTGCCTGAAGTGCTTTTTTGTGTCAAATTTTATATCTCATTACATGTCGTCTAAAGTGTTGCTTAGTAGCCAGAGTGGGAGAGATCAAATATTCATTACACCCAGTTGTGCCAGAAAAAGTAATGACCAAGCATATTCAGTGGCATGTCTGGGTTGAACAGAGCATTACCTGGTCCAGAGTTAGTTGACATTAGATTAAAGTCAGGCAATGGAAAGTCACCCATATCCCAGTCGCATGACTGTGCCGGGTCCACACCACTGCCATTATTTGTACCCAAATAATAGAAAACATCAGAAAATGTACACTCTGGTTGTTTTTTTTTCTTTGACTACTATTCAATCATCTTTACCAATTCTAAGCCATAGTTTATTTTTCTGAGAAAATGTATAATTTAGTACTGTAATCTGTACTTGTCTCTATAATCATTAGTAAATTCATGCTCGCTGTAGAAATTGGCAAATTTGCAGGTATAAATTGCTCTATTTGCTAGATACATGCAGGAATTTTCTAGATCATACATTTCAGTGGGTGCAAACTATATATAGTAAAACCTGTCCTGTGTTGCTCACTATCATTTGCTAAGGCTTAATTCACATTGCATTGCATGCAAAAGAGCATCCAACGCCCAAATTTTGTGAGTAGAATTCCACCAAGTAAAAAGGCACTGCAAGGCATATGCAGCTACGACCCAAACATATCATCACACCTCCTGGTTTCCATTAGAATTTGTATGAAAAGGCTCATCAGAACATATGATAATGCCATCAGAAATTTGATGATTGTTGTTCGAAACTTTTGGTTTGATTTTTAACATTCGATTTTGGAATTTTTCCCCAATCGAAAGCCACATTCACTGTTAGAATTTCATTCATTCGGAAAAAAAATTCCATCCTGCTCCTTTTTGTCTTTTTTTTTTTTTTTTTTTAATCCCTATGGTTGAAAACGATCATCGATTTAACCCCATTAACTATTAGAAATTCAAACAAATGTTCATAAAACAACCGTTTTCAAACAAAACTCTAACCGTGTAGGCCCAGCTTTAGAATTACTATTTTCTTACAGTAAACCTTTTAAAATCTGATGACTTTATAGAGCCACCATGCATTAAACTTGAGTTAAACTTTAATTTTATGTGGCTTCATTCAAACAAGCAGGGCACCTGGGACGATATAGCTGTATAGTTAGTGTCAGCATGTTGGATCATGTGACCCCAATGTAGCTCTACATTGTGGGCACAGACATCAGCAAAGTCTTTAATCAAATTGACTTAAGACTCAACTGAGGTTAGTAGAGCTTGACACAACTGTTTTTTTGTTTTTTTTAATAGCTGTTGGGTACATTTTTGCAGAGTTTCATACCCCTGTCCATCTGTTAAAAAGTTAGGTCCTCAGAGTTAATCAATGATTTGTTAACCAGATAGCACTCTCAGCATATTAGGAATTGAGCCATCTGCTAGGAAACATGGCAGTTGCTACAAGGGAACAATATAGTTTGTTTTTTTTTGTTTTTTTTTGTTTTTTTTAAGCATGTAAGTTTTTATTGAGGTTATATACAAAAGATGATTTATACAAGTGACATATCAATATGAGTACATCAGACATCATAAACTGTAATATTAAGCACAAAAATGGTATTGCTAGATGCCGTACATGAAACCATACAGTAATGAAACCATTTATGTGAGCATTTATAATAGCTTTGTTTGATAATCTGTCTCCAATACATTCCTTCCGCTTTAAATGTATCTGTTAAGTAAATATGATAGAAGGTAGAAGAGTTAACCAGAAGAAAATGAAAATTTGTTAGTGTGATGTCGCACGATATCAATTCGTAGACTTGGTATATGAGGTGTCAGGGACAGGGATACCCATGATGCTTTAAGAGCAAGGCAATTTTTTTGGGAAGGAAAAGCTAAGTGTCAAAGAACATCTAAATCTCCTAATGTACCAGTGAGTTTCACTTCTTATAGTTTGTTTTACACACGGAAAATATTTTAAGCTTTACTTTTCATTATACTGCATTTCTGTCCCAGAAAGAAACTTCACCTAAGATCAAACAAATGTATTAATGATAATCCTAGTACCCCCTTATAGTCTGCTTAAGAAAACACTCAATTTCACTTTATTCAACATTTCTTCAAATATTCAGATACATCAGTAGGAAGGAGGACCTACTGAAAGTATAGGTATAGGCAAGCATGCCAAGTGGACATGTATGTTACACCTCACATAATAATAAAAATATAGAAGTAGTTGTTTGCTCATATACATGCATTATATCATATTTAAAAAATCTAAATAATCAGTTACAGATGTAATTATTTTGTAGGCATGATGTACCATGTCGGAAATATCACTGTTTGATCTCTCCCCTCCATTGAAAGTATTTGGTGTTGTCACCTTTTGGGGGATTTTATTTAACACTACCAGGCACATGTCCCTTAGGGTGAAGTCACACAGGCACTTTGAGCTCTGATATTTTTCTGTAGTTAAAAACCATAAATTGGCAACAGTTCCTGAGATTTTATTTTCTCTTCTCGTGGACCAAAGTTACAGGTATTGTTGAACTTAATCAAGATTAATCTTTTATCCTCATTGACCATTTAACTATCTGGCCCCCTAGACTAAGTTGTGGTAAAACTCCTCTATGTATTATGAGTTTTGAACACTACATTTTGTAACTACTGAAAGTGTCGCTTAGGAAGCCTGTCTGACCTTGTCCTAAGAAGATGCAGTTTTTTTGCAATTCGTTATCTCAACATGTAGCTAGCTGGAGAGTTATGAATATAGTTATGAATATTTGAAGCTTTGTGTCAAGTGGAAGCTTACAATATGGTTTTGCAATGTAGTGTCAGCTTTCATGTGACGCAGGACATTTAATAACATCCTCTTCTGTCATCTGTGTTTAAAGGCTTAAGAAGGAAAGTAGATCTTTCCCTTTTATAATGGTTGGATAACCTGGACTGGTAGTTTATGTAAAATGTTAAGGGACAGTAAGTGGCCAAAGTGCTAATTGGTTACCTTTGCTAGAGCAAATTAATATTTGTGTTTTTTCCTGCTGATGTCTGACTTCATAACATCCAATGTATAACAGGTAACGTCTGAGTTGGATATAATATATTCAACCCTTACTTTTTTGGTAAGGGTTGGATATAATTTCACAGCCATCGGTAGCTTTTTAATGCTTTCAGGGTATGTGCACACCTTATGTTTATAAGCTAATGTTAAAATGTGATACATATTTTTTATGGATTAGCCACTTGTGCCATGTTTCGTTTTGCACACTTTAAAATCCCACCTAGGATAGACATCTTTTAAGGATGTACTATTGGGCACTGTAATCCACAGCACCCAAGACAAGTGTGATTATTGTTTATTGGTTGCTAGGTTTTACAGGGCGTTCTTTTCTCATCTATTTTACATAGTGTTCTTATGTCTTGTAGCTCTTCAATAGTTTGTTTAGTGAAGACCCTTCTGTGTTAAATAACTAAAGAATATTTCTGAAAACCAGCATTTTCCAACACTTGGTGCCTGAAACTGGTTTGAGCCTCTGTCTACATCTGTAGTATTATAATTATTTACGTTTCACACATTAAGCCATACATTCAGAGACAAGCGTGTCGAAATACACAGGCCTGCATACATTTTGATTCTGTTTACATGTATCACCATTTGATGCAATTGTCATATGTACCGCAGTTCCACTGATCGGAAGATTCACATCCTATGGATGTTTCACCATAGTTGCTGTCACTTCTAATGTCTTTGTTGCAGTTCTTTGACCACATGTACGTCTTCCATGCTGTGTGCTCAAAAGAGAACTGAGAAGAGTTGTCTACATTTATTTTTGTATACAAATGTTTTTCTTTGTCAATTACCCCCCACATGTGGTAAAGAACCCCCAACAAAAATGTTTAGTGTAGTAATACCTGATGTACACCATCACACTTCTCGATGGAGCCTTGAAGATCTGCCGCTGTGAACTGCCTGTCTGCTTGTTGGCTGATCCTTACAGAACTACACTGACACCTAGTGAGGAGTGACACAACAGCCATATGCATTGGAACAGCAAGACGAAAAAACCTTCTTATGCTTGTGGAGAGAAGGACTTTGCACAGCAATTTCCCTATTAACCTTCCACTGAATAAATAACGTCTTGGGCAGCATTATCATCCGCACCAAAATCTGTGATGATATCATAGAAACCTTGCATGATTACATAAATGTGTTGCAGCATTGATAACACCTCACAAAGGCAAAACAGGAGCCTCATTATTGTACTGATGACACCCCTTGTGGGGGTTTACCAGAGGCCTCCACAAAGACAGGGACAGTGAATGTGGGAACTCGTATAATTTGAGTCCAATCCCGCCTCTGGGAGTAGTTTCAACCTATGCCCCAGTATTACTGCAACTCAAAGTGGAACAGGAAGGATTATGGAAATATCATCATGAGAATTTAGAGAATCTAAAGAAATTTACACCTTCAGCTGTCAGTTTATTTGTCTGAATCTGCAAAATTTATTTACAATGATTTTTGTTATATACATATTTTGTACAATGATCTTTGTTCAAGTAGGGAATAGATAGGCTCAAACTATGCAAATGTATTTATAAATACCACAGAATGTTGTAAAACTGTACTGGAGGAAACAAAAACAATGCAGGCATTTATGTTGTGTACAGCTACATGTTTTCTTATATATGTCAGTAGAAGAACACAGATATTGATGTCAACGGGCTTATTACATTACAACGTAAGAAAGAAGACATTGTTTAGTCATCATCCAAATCTCCTCATGAGCAGCTAACAAATGTTTAATGCTGCAGGTTATAATGAATACATTATAATAACAATTGGACTCATTGGAACAGCGCAATTAATAGAATAGAATTTACTTTATGCAGCATCCCGCTCTCATGGGCACAAAAGGAACTCACCTTTTACTGAGATGCTTTTGGTAAAGAAGTATTCATTTGGTTCCTATGAATTACTGCCTTTTGCATATTATCTTTGCCCTTGGCAATGCTTTATGCAATAGGTCCATAGACTCCCAAAAATGAATAAGTAAATATCACTGGTTGCCTTTTCATACACATTAAAGTCAGTTTATACTTAACCAAACTATAAAGAGATGACAGCCCAACCTCTCTGACTATATTTGAAATAACACTTTTACATGGTGTAGAACCTTCCATTTCTGACAGTGGCATAAGTTCTACAATGCAAAACACATTTGTCAGAATGGTTTGTATGTACAGTATTACCTGTCTGTAAAAGATTGAAACTGGCTATTGTTGGTTCGGGTATTATTTGTGTAAAACCATTCTGATTGAAGATTCTCTCATCACCTCACATGCAGAGTTATTGTCTGTCTGTGCAATGTTATACAACTGTTTTTGTTCATGCACATGTCAACTGCAATGTTTTGTTCTGTAGGTCATGGAATTGTGTGTCTCAAATAAAACCTAATCTTATCAAAACCGTACACTGGCAGATTTGTAAAGCCTTAGAGAAACCTTAGAAACCATTACAGAGGTAATGAATGGAGGTGTACAAGCATGTTTGCCACGTTGAATAATTCATTTATTTGGCAAACGTGTAATACAAATAACCTTGGAAATCAACATTTCCCATTGGATTCTGTCTTCTATCCCAGTCATTTCTTCAAGCAGTCTACTCCATGTAGTACCTACATAAATTGCTAATTTGCTTGACACTGGGCAACATTTTGCTTATGTAATTGAAAAACACAAGATGGAAGGTAGCAAGGTTTTCAGCATGTATGTGGAAACAATAATAAATAGGCCTTTACTATAGTAACATTTTTCATATCTTATTTTTCTGCATGGGATCTAGCAGATATTCTTAATATTCAAATTGGTGAATGAAGATGAATGTTTATGACAGAATGGTGACTGAAATGTGGGCATTTATGTTGTGAGGTTTGTACTGTCCCCAATAATGGATTTCAGGTATGAATACTGGAAGAAATTAGAACCTGCATTGTCCTTAACTAGTCAAAGCAATTTTTCATGTGAAAGTTGCAAAATGGAGGGGATAATTTACGGTTGTCTTAGTTGATTCTTCATAATGAGAAAAATAAATATGAAACACATTATTAAGCTGGCAACACACAATCACTTATCACAAATATGTTTTAGCATATTGCTGAGGAGTTGTTGTAGGTCTAAGGAAATCCTACATTTAAAGTCAAGTTGCCCTTGATTGATTCCAGTTTGCACAAAATCTGAAAATGTCTTTCTGCTTTCTTTTTAAATAAAAAAAAATTACACCCATCTTCATTCAACCCACTTCCTGTGCGCCCAATGTGTCAAGACTCCATTCCCCCCACGCTAGACTACACAGCACTGATCTCTACCGCAGTTAGGCTCACCCATCACCAGATAAGGAAGAGGACCTGTAATGGCACTGGGCAAAAGATACCTGGCAAAAATGTATGCAAATAGATTTTTTGGGGTTTTGTGGCTGCAGGGGTGCTACAATGGGTGAAGGGGACCTGCCAAGTCCAAAACTTGAATTTAAAGCACCCTTGTTACCAGGTGTAAGAACTTAAAGCATCAGACGCCTGTAAAAGAAGAAGCTTCATACCTACCTCTCAGAAAGTCAGTTCATTCAAATTATGCATTTTTGGAAGGGCTTCAATGGTTGTGTGTCAGATAGCATGTCCATCGCTGGTGCTGTGGTTTCTCCAACTGATGCCTTTTGACCCTATGGGGAGGTGATAGGCCCTAAGCATGACGGGACCCATACCCAAGTAAGTGTGGAGACAGAGATATTCTCCACAGGTGGGTATTTCTTTGGGCATCTATCAACCTTTCCAAATGTGAAATCAGACCTATCGCAGTTAGTTTTCAGCTTTGTCTTTCTATGTTATGTCAAATGAAAAAAGTACAATATATAACTTTCCCATGTTTCTCCTCCATATTTCCTGTTCTCTCCTTAAGAGTATTTTATTTTATATCCCTTTGTAACAATAATAAAGTAAAAAAAAACAAAAACGACAATATTAAAATAACACATGACATGACCATACAATTGGAATGTAAAGTCAGGAAAACCCCATTATGCTGCCCAAATGAGGTACCACATACATGGAGGTATCAGAATAATTTCAAGGGCATCATTTTAGATTTAAACCCTCACCAGATAATATTTAGTTTGCTAAAGCACTGTGTATCATAAACAATTACTACGGTTTTTCCCCCCAAATACTGTTTTACCTTTTATTCATCCTTTTTTACATGATAGTGCTACTGATCCTCTCCCGTCTCATTCAGCCACTTCCTGTCTGCATGCAGGCTCACCAGTGGCTGGACATCATTTCTCTGGACCAACATGGCAACGGTTGACCATACATGTGAAATATGTTTCAACATGGCTACTTGTAGTTTCAATCATGGGCATGGATGACAATACCAGGAAGTGTCTGAACAATCACTTTTATGGCAGGATTGCCAGTTATTATTCTTAATAAAATTTGTTGCTGAGTGATCCACTGATTGCTCCTGATAAGTTCATTAACATGTTCTTTTCATCAGATGTCTCTGACTGGCATCATGTCGCAATTTTTTGCTGGCAAACACAATTATCACCATCAACAGCTTGAATATGTTGGTCAATTTTGATTAGAGCAACAATTTTTGTTGTCAGGAACTCAAAATGTGTTTCATTCACTGTACAGAACGACCGCCAACTTAGGTGATAATGAAGAACCTATATGCGTGAGTAATTGTATTGAAAGCTCAACCCATACATTACACTCTGACTGTAAAATCTACCCACAACAACTTCACCAGTCATGTCACTATGTTGGAGGCCTTATAAAATATCCAGTGTTTGTATGGAGAAGCATACTGTACGACTTCATTCCAAGAGGTAGAACGTGGGCCGAGTGGCCAATTACCGAGGCCTGAAATAAATCCTGCTTTGCCCACATCCTAACTGCAGTCATTTGAAAAGCTACATGTTTTGCTTTTCTGTTTTTATTATGAGAATGATACTGCACATTAAAGTAACAGTAAAGCTTAATATGAACATAAAAGTTAGATCCATTAGAACAAATATATACATAGTTAGACAGTTTTATTATAAAAAATTAAAAAACAAAATGCCTGCTTCAAAAAAAATGTAGCGAGCAATGAAAAATACAGGTATTTAACCCCTTCATTCCACAAAACAGGAATTTTTTGTGGAAAGGTGTTTTCAAGTTGGGTAGATTATCAAACCTAATGAAAACTTTTATTCCTTGGCAATCTACCACCAATAATGTGGTTTATGTCCTTTGAAGAAAATCAATATTTCCCCATACTGAAGTCTTACCACTCCGTGTGGATAAATTATACCTTTATTTGATGCCAGAAATAGAATGAGAAAAAACAATATTTTGGCCTCCTTTAAATATACACCATCCTTGGAATACAGAATAAAACCCCCACTCTAGGTGGTTAAACAAAAGTACTTTCAAAGTTAACAGAATAAACTGCTAGTAAGCGGCAAGGCTGTTTGACGGATGTATACTACAATTTCTCATTTAACCAAACTGGTAGACTGGTGCTGTAACTGATCCACCAGTCAATGGATCGTCATGTAAAAGGATGACTCATCTAGTCCTATATCAGGACTACCATGGCTCTCTTCACTCTTGCCACCAGAAGTCTTCTGGAAGTCATTGGAACGACATTGGACGAACTAGTTTGTGAGGAAAATATTCAGAACCAGTGACCTTTTCCATTCCCATCTCCACTAACCCCAGTGATGAAAGACACCAGGCCTATACAACAAAAATCTTCATCTTTTTTTTGTATCTAATAGACTTTATAATAATAGCAACCCATGCTGAATTCATAACAGTGGTGGAGCCACCATTGGCTTCTGGCGTTTTTGCCGACATTTCCTACTATCTATTCCTAGAGTTCCTCAGTAGGTCTGTAACAACTTTGAAGAATGTATTAGGGGTAAAAAGCCTTCCCGACATGCTCTTTCTAAATTCTACAACATACTATCAACACCAGATCTAGAGAGGTTTTTATACCCCAAATCTTGGAACTTTTGCAACGTAGGATCCACACAGAATGCACTCATATCAAGGGCGTCCCAAGACATGTGGTTAAAACGCGCACGCAGCCTGCGCGTGTGCGTGTTGGGCTTCGTAAATCAGCCCCATGGTGTTACCCAGAGCAGCTACCGGGTGACACCCTGCCGTGATGTAATTGCGCACGTGCATGATAAAGTCACACGCTGTTACCTGCTGGTGGCCATCTTGGTGCTGGATCCCAGCAGCGAGAGGAGGTGACGTTCACCTGGCAGGATAAGGTATGCCGCCGGTCCGCTCCTCTCTTGCGCAACTGTCGGGCTCTTGGTCTATGACCAAATGCCGACTTTTCAGAGGGGGTGACACCAAAATGACTGTCAGTCATTTTGGTGTCATTCCTCTAATGGTATCGCCACCGGTTTATTCGGGTCCATATCCTTTCCTAGTCTTTTTTGTTCAATTGCTAGTTTGATGTCACTTTTATGTTTTTGGTATCGTTTTTTAAAAACATTCATGGTTTTCCCCACATAGACTAATGAACAGGTACATTTCAGTATGTATACACAGTAATCGGACACACAGTTCAAATAGCTGTGGTATTAAAAATTATTTAAGGATATATGTTTATATCACACAAATAACTCCTGTGGCTACATATTCAACCATTTGGTTCCCGAGGTGATCCTTTATGGTTTCCACGTTTCATGTTGATATGTCCTGTCGTCCTTGTGTGTTGTATTGTTTATGTATATATGTAGTTAGTACTTTTTCTTTATTTCACTCAAATTTTTTCAATATTGTATTTTATTTATCTATGTTTCTTACTGGTTTATGCATATTCCTGATACCTGTTTTCCTATATAGATTTTGATCCAAATGCTGTATGGGATTACATTATTTCCCCACTCTGAGGTTATGGTGCTGTGCCTGTGTAACGCTAATATCTGTACGCTTGCTCTTTCCACACTCTGCCGATATACCGGCTGGCGCATGCGCACTAGAATCGTGGAGAATTGTATCTCCCCATCACCCCGGTTACGAATGACGTCTATCGTATGCGTCTAACCAGGACAGAAGGCGACGCTGTGTATACCACAGAAGGACACCGGATCGCAACACTGCTTCACATTCTCTACATCTTTAGCAGATCGCCATGATGACTGACATTACACCGCCACAGCTACCATTCTAAACCTCAGACTGGAGGTAACAAACTGTGAGTAACATGGATAGTATATATGTGTGCTTTTTAAACATGTCTATGTATTTTTAAAAATGGCGTTTTTCCCGCCATTCTGACATCACTGGGGGGGTGTCTATTGATAATTGGTTCACATTATGGGGTATATATGTGGTGTGTGGACACCATCACATTGTCACATCTTTTGCCCTGAGGAAGGGACCCTGCGTGGCCCCGAAACGTTGGCTATTTGACTATTGTGACACGTATGTCCAATAAAAAGGACTTATCTATTTGAAATCATTTTGAGTGCTGGTAACCCTGTTCTTTCTACCTCACATACAATGTCTTACATCTTCTGCTCTGTTCTAAAATAAAGCCATTTTGGGACATGGTCCGCAAATGGCTTTAAACAGTCAAACAACTCATTCATGTAGACCTGGTACATAGCCCTGCTACATGCCTTCTCCATCTGACAGCTAGGGCCATCCCTAAATACAAAGCATCTCTAACTATACACCTGTTAAATGAGGCAACAGCTTGCATTCCCCTTCTGTGGAAACAGACTTATTCCCCAATCAAACAATTATATTTTTAAAAGATAAATTATATTCTCCAGATGGAAAATCTGACCTCAACGTTAAAGAATACAGATGCAAAATTTAGATCAACGTGTATGCCATGTATTTATTTTAAAGCAACAGGCCCCTTCTTACAATTGAACAAAGAGAAGTATTGTTACCGACACTCCTACTGCAGATCAAATGCGTCTATTTATTAACGTAAATGCAGCAAATCACATTCAGTGCGCACTGAATCACATTGGCGCACTGAATGTGATTTACTGTATTTAGGTCAATAAATAGACGAATTTGATCTGCATTTGGAGTGCCGATGTCCATACTTCTCTTTGTACATATAGACGGTTGGCATACGTCGACTACCGTTGCACCCACTTAATCTACATAGAAAAAGCGTTCAGGAGTGTGATGGGTTCATGGATTGTCCCATCTTACAGGTGATGCCATCTTCTTTTATCTGGACCTGAGGGATATTATGTGGTGAGTACACCCTGTTTCTAAGCCCCATATCTACCTGCAGAGATGCTCATCTTCCCTGGAGACACCTTTCTAGTGGAACCCTACAGAGTGAATCCCCCCCTGCAATGTTACTGCACTTGTACTACTGCACTTTTTTCAGTTGCAAATGAACAACTATATAATAATAGTGTTATAATCTTTTTTAATGGATTACTCAATGCAATGTACGTGGCACTGCTGTTTACTTCTATGCCCACAAGAGGGCACTTTTGTACAATTTGTTTTCTGTACTAATAGTCACAAATACATAAACACTGCTTACACAGCATTGCGTGCATGGCTTATATACCCTGGGAGCCCTAAATTATTTTTTTTTAATACATTTTATTAAAGGTTTTGTTCTTTATGTGCAAATACAAAATAAAACAGTTCCAAAACCATGAAACAGTAACATAAGGGCACACAAGAAATACTGAATGAACAAGAGTAATACAGTAATAAAGTAATCAGTGCCGTGCTGGTTGCCCTGAGCGTGAGCCCTAGAGCGTGAGCGTGTGCATTCACCACTCAGGTGAATGCATTTTAGGACTTTTTGTCCAGTTTTTTTCTTCTAAATGTCAATGTAACACAGTGTTTTGCCCACGCAGGGGTTGTTTAGTATAACAATGGACACAAACATATATTTCAGCCTCCTGGCTATTTGTCTAGCATGACTCTGTATGTTCCTCTTTAGCACAGAACTGCTACAGTTTAAGCTTCTCTCTGATATCAGTATGGTTCAGCTGTCTGTCTGTGTAGGCCTGGCAGGCCGCGTTGTCCCATAGAGAAGGACAGGGGCTGTGTACTAATGACACGCAGCACCTGTCCTTTCAGGGAGCTGCCTGATACGGCCGTGCACGCAGCACGGAGCTGTACGTGCCGGCCGATTCTCGTGTGAATGAGGCCTTATGCAACGCCGGGGTCCTTCCCCTGCATTTGTGGAAGTCGGCAGTTCCTGTTGTCGTCACTGGTCTTGGAGCAGGAGGGTGCATTTTGTACAGAATGTACCCTCCTTGTTATTGCCGGTGTTGTATCTTGACCGGGAATTAGGCAGAGTAGATACCTGCACATGCCTACTCTGCCTAATAGTAAATCTGCTCACAACACATAAGAGCAAAGCCTGACTAGGGAATACTTTTGTAGGCAACAAGGGAATTACTCTTTTGTAGGCAACATCCACCTGTCATAAATTGATTTTGCACCTGTTAAGGGACCCCTTCTCTGCTGAAACAGGCACTATCTGCAGTTTACACAGTGACAGACTATCCGTATGTCACAACCCTTACAATAGTATAACTACTATTATTCAAATAGATCTATTGTGCCAAAGCTCATATTTTGTATCTATAGTTTACAATTGTATATGTTACTAAAAATAAACCAGCTGAGGTAATTAAACAATGAAGCCAATATTTGCAGAAATCATTATATACATTGAAATCTGTTGAAGAAGTACATTTTCAAAACATCCTTTAAAGTGGTATATTTTTATTATGTGTATTCCAGTGTATTACAATTCAGTGTGTAGTCTGTTGCTGCCTCTTATGACAGTGCCTCCCCACATGCATTTAGTATATGATCCAACATATGTTTAGACTTGAACAAGTATAAAAAAAAAAAAGTAGAAGAAAGCAGAGTTTCAAATACACAGCTAATATCCATGTTCCCATGAAAAATGTATATAAACATTTTAATTAAAGGGATGTAAAAATATCTAGCAGATCAATCCTGACTATTTGGCCAGTATTTATCAGTATTTTACCCTTACAGGCTAGTACAAGTATATATTACTATTAGTCCTCAGGGCAAGTGTCTAGCACCCTTACACCCAAGTAAAAAAACAAACACTTAAAAATAGATGACATTTTAGATCTTTATACCGGCTTATATATCAGTTGTGTACCTGGCATTCTGCTTTCTTTTTGTTTTGTATTAATTATTTTGGAGCATGTAGTCCATGGATTTTATTCCACAGTGTTTATTTTCACAATATATACAGTAAAAAACAACTGTTTAATATACAACACCGATTCTGAAAAAGTTGGTCCATCTACGTAAAACCAGAATGAAAAATCTGCAAATCTCACAAATCCATATTTTATTCACAATAGAAAATAAAAAACATACTAAATGTTTAAACGGAGAAAATGTACCATTTTAGGAAAAAAAGAAGGTAATTATGAAATTGCTGGCAGCAACACATCTCACTAAAGTTGGGATAGAGCCATGTTTACCAAGGTGTAGCATCCCCTCTTCTTTTAACAAAACTCTGTGAACGTCTGGGAACCGAGGTGACCAGTTGCTGGAGGTTCCGGAGAGGAATGTTGTCCCATTCTTGCCTAATGTAGGATTCTAACTGATCAACAGTCCTGGGTCTTCTTTGTCATATTTTTTGTCTCAAGATGCACCAAATATTTTCAATTGGTGAAAGGTCTGGACTGCAGACAGGCCAGTTAAGCACCCGGACCCTTCTACTACGAAGCCATGATGTTGTCATAGATGCAGTATGCAGTCGGGCATTGTCCTGCTGAAATATGTAAGGCCTTCCCTGGAAAGGACATCATCTGGATGGGAGCATATGGTGCTATAAAACCTGGATATATCTTTCAGCATTGATGGTGCCTTTCCAGATGTGCAAGCTGCCCATTTTTATACGCACTAATGCACCCCCATAGCATCAGCGATGTATGCTTTTGAACTGAGCGCTGATAACAATCCGGCAGGTCCCTCTCTTCTTTAGTCCTAGGGACATGGTGCTCATGGTTGCCAAAAAGAATGGCAAATTTTGATTCTTCTGAAAATACGTACTGTAGATGATGATATATTTAAAGTCTTTGCAATTTTACCTTGAGAAACATTATTCTGAAATTGTTTGACAATTTTTAGATGCAGCTTTTCACAGATTGGTGAACCATCTTTACTTCTGGGACACTCTGACTCTCTAAGTTGCTCTTTTACAACCATTCCCGTTAATGACCTGTTGCCAATTAACCTAATTAGTTGCAAAATGTTCTTCCTGCTCTTCCTTGTTAGTACCACTTACTTTGCCAGCTTTTTGTTGCGTTGTCCCGACTTTTTTGAGACATGGTGAACTAAATGCACGTGTCTTTTTTCAACCTGACTAACTATGTAACTATGTTGCTGCCATCAATTTTTTTAAATGATGTTTTTTTTTCCTTAAAATGGGACCTTTTCTCAGTTTTCTGTTTTCTGTTTTCTATTGTGAGTAAAATATGTTTTTTTTTTTAAACAATAATTTTTATTAAGAAATAGGTCAATAACAGATGACAAGATCAGTATTCAGACAGATACAGTAAAAGCTGTACAAAACTTCCAAAACATATATGCCATTTGGAAAATAGATACCTATATGAAGGCTAGACAGGTAGCTCAAATGCATATGAACATACAAAGTAGTGTGTACGTTAGGTAGGTATGGGCCATCTGTGTGGGCCATTTAAATCAGCAACCGTAGAGTCAGAACCAAGATAGAAAGAAATAGAGAAGGAGAAAGAAAAAAGGAAAGAATATTGGTCAGTTTGGGTCTATGCGACCGATGAGAGAAAGAAGATCAGGATGGTGAAAACAGATCATATATGTTACGGGATAACAGCGGAGTTAAAATCCTACGGCTTAGGTACATAATAGGTCAACCAGGATTTCCATAGGTAGTGAAACATGCCTTGGGATTGGAGTCTATAAGAAATTGCTTTCTCATATTCGCATTGGGAGTTCACCCTTGACAGCATTTCAGTCAGTGTAGGCACCATTACCGACTTCCAGTACCCTGCAATCAGCAGTCTAACTGGAAATAGAAAATGCATCACCACCATCCTAAACTCTAAAGAATGCATTTCAATTCCCACACTGAGAAGTGCAGTTTGAGGGGTTGGAGTGTTAAGGATACCCGTAATTGTTGCTAAACATCTAAACATTGCGTTCCAATAGCTTCTAATAGTACCAAAAGGTGTGCAACAAGCTTCCAACCTGTCCACATTGACGCCAGCACAATGGCGAAGAGTCAGAGAACATCTTGGAGAGCCTGTAGGGAGTCAGGTACCAGCAAAGAAGTTTCTCAGAAACTTCCCAGTGGTTATAAAATATGGTTTTATGAGATTTGCAAATTATTGCATTCTGTTTTTATGTAATTTTGCAACTTGTAGAGGCACCCCCAATGGGTCACTGCAACCACATGAACACAACTACCTATTTGGGGTGCCCCTGCCCCAAGTGGCAACCTTTCCTACACTGTATTTATCTTTGTTCATCCTTGTTTTTAAATCCATCTCAATGCTTTACTCTCTACTGCTTCTTCCTTTTATTCTTCTGCATACTTGCCAGGCACAGACTCTGCCTTAGCTCTCATTTTAACAGTTGATCAGACCTATGCTTCCATGTTCCCTGACCCACGTTCATGAGAAATTGTTTCACCATTTCAGACTCACCCACACTAACCTCTTAACTCCACTCTCTAGAAATGTAACAATAACATGCGGATCCAAATTGTCATTTACACCGTCTTGCAGTAACATAATAACATATTACACTGATGGAGCCTGTCATGTAACTTCTCGGACTGTGCTACCTGTTGTAAAGCTGTAAAACTTGAATAGAAATATATAGCTTAAAATAGAGAGGTAGAAAATGAAGTGATCACAGATTACTAAGAGAAGAGGTGGAGCAGGAGCTAATCATGAACACAGAGGGAAGAAAGGGGTACAAAGTTAGCTTGACATTTAATTGGAGTGGGATATATAGAAGGCAGAATGGTTAAAGGAGATCCAAAGGCAACAGCATCACATTATGTATTCAGAACAAGCAATGTGAAATACATATAAAGGCTTTGTGATTATGCTCCTAAATATTTCCAGACTTTTTTTAAACACTGCATATCCCTGCCTCTTCTGAGCAGCTTCTGCATCATCACCCACAATACCTTGTGCCATATCATGTCACATGCAGCTGGGCTCCAGGCTGTAGGAGAGGTTGGCAAACTAGAGAGGTGGGTGGGGATGTGGGCAGCATACTAGGGACGAGGTGTGGAGCTGTGAAGGAGTAGTGAAAAAAACAGTGTACTAGTTTCTTGTCACGGAGCTTCTGCATGTGTGACTACAATGGAAAATATTATGAAGGAAGAATGAAATGTGGACAAAAGCATACAGGAATGTGAACAAGTGAAGAGAGAAAAGAGGCCGATCATTAATTAATTAAAGACAGGGGAACGAAAGAAAGGCGAAGGTGTGGAGAAGGTAGAAAATTATCATGGACAAGTGAAGGGAAAAAAAAAAAAAAGATCATTAACTAATTAAAGACAGGGGAAATGAAAGAAAAGCAGAAGTGTGGAGATGCCTCAAAATAGTGTGCACATATGCACTATAAGCACAGGGAAAAGTCCAATTAGGTATCAAAAGTAACCAGCTGTTCAAAAGCATGTGCTTTTCACAGAATTTCAACATATCAAGCAGCAATTCCAGTGCTGAATCCCACTATTTGTGTAATAGTACTCCAATAATCCAAAAGGCATTCGTGCAGGCACTCCACTTAAATCAGAGCCTCCTTCACCAAAAAGAAAGACTCCTTTTGTAAAAAGAAGGCCAAACAGCATTTAAAATCAAGAACAAAGCAAAGATAAAACCACATGCTATGTTGAATTCTCTAACCTAAGGAAAAGCATCACTCGCCTGCAGAAAGTGGCCTCACTATTACAAGATGTTGTGAACCAGGGGCATAACTAGAAATCACACGACCCCATAGAAAACTTTTGTATGGGGGCCCCCCAAACTGCCCCCCCCC
>NW_017306289.1:2843314-2868840 GCF_000935625.1 Nanorana parkeri | reverse complement strand
TACAGAACACATTCCCATGCCTGTGCCGTCTCCTTCTCTTCAGCTCAGCTCCTGCTGGCTCTGACATCAGAGAGAGATAACTTTGCCGCTCACTGTTGCATAGCCCAGCATAGACCCCGCACAGCCCACCAGAGATCCTGCAGAGCCCACTTGAAAACCCCACACAGCCAACCTGAGAGTGACCCCGCAAAGCATACATAGACCCTGTACAGCCCTCCCGAGACCCCACAGAGCCACCTGAGATCCTGCAGAACCCAACAGAGACCCCGCACATACCAGAGACTCCACACAGCCCACCTGAGAATGACCCTGCAGAGCCCACTATAGACCCCGCAGAGCCCGTCTGAGACCCCGCACATCCCACCTGAGAGTGACCCCGCTGAGCCCACCATAGACCCCGCATAGCCCACCATAGACCCTGCACAGCCCACCTGAGTCCCAGCACATACCAGAGACCCTGCAAAGCTGACCTGAAACCCCACACAGCCCACCTGAGAGTGACCGTGCAGAGCCCACCTGAGACCCCGAACAGCCCACCTGAGAGTGACCCTGCAGAGCCCACCATAGATCCTACAAAACCCACCTTAGACTCCCTATGGTGTGCTTTGCAGGGTCTCAGGTGGGTTGGTCAGGGTACCTTTCCCTGCACATGCAGCTCCTCTTACCTGTCAGCCCCGAGCACCCAGTGCTGGGCCCAGCCTCCTCCACTGCTGGGCTGGTGCTGCTGGGCCCCAGCCTCCTCCACCGCCACCGCTGGACCAGTGCTGCTGGGCCCTGGCCTCCCTCACCGCCGCCGCCGCCATACCGGTGCTGCTGGTCCCCGACCTGCTCTGCTGTCGGACTGGCGCTGCTGGGCCCTGGCCTCCTCCACCTCTGCTGCTGGGCTCCGGCCTTCTGACCGGGCCCCCTTCTGCCCCGGGCCTCATAGCGACCGCGTGGGTTGCTAAGGCTGTAGTTACTCCACTGTTGTGTCACTGAATTCAATAGCCAAACAGAGTAGTAGGAAGTATGGCAAAGGTACTCATTAGTATCAGTCTAGCAAGATAAACTGTCATTGTGCCTTGAATGAGCAAAGTGATAGGTTCCTTTTGATGTGTATTGAGTTGCATAAAATTCATAAACATCCCAGAAAAATCAGTTTTGGTTTACAAAATAGCAATTTGCAAAGTGCTGAAACAACACACCAACCAGAGTTTGAAGCCGTGGGTAGCAGGTTGGCTTTGTATGTAATAGTGTTACAAAAAAAGAAAAGTTTTTAATAATTTTGAATTATAATGTTCCACACAGTAGAAAGATGATGGAATCTTTAGGAGGAATTCAATCCTATTTACTTCTGGTACAGCAGATGATTGCATGATGAGCTGTACAGTGTGGATATAAATGGTAATCAGATTCCAATATATGCGGCCTTTGCTTCAGACATGGACACTAATGAGTTCTCTGGAGAACAGATGCAGTTGCTCTGTACAGCATTGCTACCTTTGTTACCTGCTGGAGAATAACAGAAAGGCGCAAGCCAGACAAAGAGACTGCAACATAAATAACACAAACTCTAAAAATCTCTGGTTAATATGACTCAATGTAAGCAAAATTAACAGCCATTTTAAACAAAGTCAGACAAGATATACTCCAACCAATATCTTATTGTGCCACCAGCATTCTTAAGCAGAACATACTAACAGTCAGATGGCATTTTCAAAGTGAGAGTGAAAAATGTTCCCCCTGGCTGTGGCATCAGTGGTTGATGCATCCACCTTTAGACCTGATATTAACATTTTGGTCATGTTTTGCCATGATAAATTGACTTCTTTTCTGTGAGATTTTAGCTTTTTGCCAGTCTGATGCGTTAACTTGGCAAAATCAGTGACCATCTGTGATCTTAAAGACTGAATCTCTACAGTTTTTTTAAATTCAGCATGATATACAATTTATTCTAAACTAGCAAATAATAGCTTAATTATTAGTTTAAACAACAGCACATACTTACCTTTCCATCACTCCTTTGCTGCTCCATTTATTCGCCAGGAGTGAGGAAAATACCCTGTGCTGTGAACTACCAGGAATGGAACATGGAAAAGAAACATGGAGAACTGGATGAAGAGCACATTATACAGGACCAGATTGTGGACAAGAAGAGGGAGCGAGAAGGCAGCAGAATACCATGGAAGCAGAGCTGTAGCTACCATGTGGCGAGTGAGGCACTCGCCTCAGGCGGAGCTAGGGTGGGGCATAGCCAGGACTGCCCTGGCTGCGCCACCCTTGCCCCTGGTGCCAAGGCAAGCACTGGGCACCATTGGCAACGGGCGCCAAGCAGCCAACACAGCCACGGCTCGGCAGGGAGAAGAGGAGCAGCACAGGCTCCAGCTTCTCCTCGGATCCAGCTACTCTCCCCCGCCTGTATGAGCAGAGGACTCTGTGTTCTCCATCTCTTTTTTCTATTTCTTTCTGTTAGGACCTCTGATATTTCCCCCGAAGCCCCCCAACAGTAAAAAAAAAAGTAATAATAATAATAAAAAATAAATAAATAAATAATACAAAACCACCCCCCACACACACTCATGCACACATATTATTAGACATAAGCAAAGACTAAACATTTGTTTCGGACTAAATGAACGGAAACTAAAAATGTTTTTATTAGTTTCGTCAAGGATTTGGCCACCAGCGCTATCCTGGAGGTATGATGTCACATGATGCCGTACGTGCGTGGCGTCGGGTGGCATAACACATCTGTTGGGAGGGCACATTTTTCTGTTCTTGCCTCGAGCGCAAAAGGAGCTAGCTACGGCTCTGCATGGAAGTGAAAGAGGTGGAAGGGGGAAGTCAGGGGGGGAGAAAGATGAGGCAAGAGAACACCATAGAGAAGGAGCAGAGCAAGGGCACAAGTCATGTATGAACTACTATTCCTCTCTCCTGCAGAAACAACAGTTCATAACTTCTCTCTACTTGTGTGAACTGGAATTGCAGCTTTTGGCAACAGTCAGCAAACACTAAAGTACAGAGTTAATGGTATGTGAGAAAATTAGGAGGTTAGATGTTAATGGGTCCCTGCCACAGTGTTGCCTCTGTAACATAATTTGACTTCAGCTTAGGAGTCTGCAAGGACTATGACAGCCAAGGACTACAATACCTTTGCACCATTTATATGAACTGAAAGTGCAGCTTTTGGCACCAGGCAGCACACACTAAAGTACAAAGGTAAGGGTATGTTAAAAGAGGAGCCGGTTGGGAGCTAATAGAGCCCTGCCACAGTGTTACTAATTAAATATAATTTCACTTGTGCTCCGGAGTCTCTATCGACTATGACAGCCAAGGACTATCATGCATTCTGTGAGAACTGCAAGTGTAGCTTTTAGCACCAGTCAGCACACAATAAAGTGCAGAGGTAAGAGTATGTTGGAAGAGGAGAAGGTTAGGTGCTTATGGGACCCTGCCAAAGCATCGCTAATGAATTAGCCTGGACTATGTCAACCAGGGGCTACCATAAAAGATATGGGAAGTGGTGCTCACAGGAAAGAACTGTTCTAATGCATTTATTTGATATGTCTATGCCAGCAGCAGACTCAAATACTCGTAGATCACGTGGGAAACCCCTCATACATGAAGTGGAAAAATAATGTGATGATGGTTGAGATGGAGAGAACTAATACATTAAAATAATTACTGGGGCTGCTAAGAACTTTGGGCAGAGGTAATTTAAGACATGCACAGTATAGCAGATATCACTGGATGCCTGCTCTGTCATTTCAAGTGCTCCCCCAAAGCCCAAATTTGCATACATACAAACTGGTGCTTGCTATACATTGTATGCCTTACTTTTTTTGCTTTTTTGTTTTTTTAAATCACAGATACACTTTAAAAGGAATCTGCCAGCCTTCCGAACTGTATACAAATCTTAATGGCAGTGTGTATTTTGAAATGCAGCTAGCTACCCAGATTTGTCTTGATATCTCCCTACTGAGATATCAAGGCCAGCTACACTCGCCAGCTGCCAGGAGATGTTTGGATAGGATAGGATAGGATTCTATGAAATTGACTGCACTAGGCCAGGAAAAAGAAGATTTCATCTGGTGTATCTGAAGGTTGCTGCAGGTTCCAGTTGTCAGATTCAGGTAAGAATATGTCTGGAGTGGGGGAAATCCAAATGGATAACTGTAACTTCTCCAAAAGTGCAGTCATCTTTTAAGAACTTTACAAAAGCTGCTCAAAGCCATCTGAAAGTTCTGTAATGTTTTGTAAATGTCTTCTGTAAGCACTGCAATTTTAACCAGTGTTTGCAAGCCTGGAGCCTGTATGAGTCAGGATGATCACCTTTTCCTTCCCATTTAAAATCTCAACTTACAATAACACACATCAATGAAACTGGGACTGATTTATATTTTAAAAAAAAGTTTCTACCATAATAATAAAAAAATAAACTGCAGTCTGATTTACTGTTGCTATGACAGCACTGACACTTTATATATTTTTTTATAGAATATATTTATTTTGAAATGTATTTTCACCTTTGGAGTAAATTTTGAGAAATCTCCACTATTTGTTATGTGTTCCCATTCACACGGCTTAAAAATAATTTATAAAAAAAGTATGTATTGCCTTTTTAGTTACTTCTTTGGAGCAGAATTATGTATAGCACTATACTATACTACACTATGTATAGCACTCTATGGGCAGCTTCTATTGCTTTAAAAAAAGGCAATGTGCAGTATAAAGCCAACAGTTGGCTTTACACAAGTAAATAGACTCCTGGTGGTTATAGTCGGTGGCAGCAAATAGGTTAAAGGATTAAAGGCCTTGCGTCTACATTGTATGTTAATGAGAAAAATACATTCCACACAGTCCTATCTTTAGTCTTTCTGTAAGGACAGGTCACTGGATTCAGCCATTTTGCCTGCTGCAACAAAACCTTTAAAAGGTAAGAAGTATTTTTTTAAACATTTTTTTGGTACAATGTCTGAATGGGAACAATTAACAAACATCCCTGTTGCTCTGTGGACCACCTTACTGGCTACTTATTTTGCAACCAGGCCACATTTAACCATGTAATACAGCTAGGAAGAAAAGGTAATATGAGATCAAAAAATTAAAAACTGGGTACAACGCTTATGTTGAGTGGGACATGGATGTAGCAAACCATTTAAACAATTACTTCTATTCAGTCCTCTCAATAGTAAATGACACTAACAAAAACAAGTTGATGGATCATATTGGTTCTAGCAGTGAAGGTTTATTTTCAGGGTTTCTAGAGTCAAATTAACTGACTCGCCTAAAGCTTAATAAAACAATGTCATGATGTTATTCATCCCAGAATTCTAAAATAACTTCAGGGTGTAGTTGTTGGAGCATTAACTGATCTTTTTAATCAGTCTAATCTAATGGGAGGAGTTCTCAATTACTGACACACAGCTAAAATTTAACCTATCCATGAGTAGAGTAGTAAGTAAGAAGCGGGCAGCAGTTTAACATTTGTAATAGTAAAAAGAATGGAATCCCTCCTTAAAGAAGGATCAATGATAATTTTTTTTTAAAAACACAACTTGGTAGAGCCAAGGCAGCATGGCTTTACTGAGGCATAGCTTCAGAAACTAATCTGATTTAATTTTTCAACTATATCACAAATGTTTTGGACCAGGGTGGTGCTGTGGACATAACCTATCTTGAGATCAGCAGAGCTAATGATATGATGAAAGCAAGTTGTACAAACATAGACTTATGCCTTGGGTCATTCAGTGAATACACAGTTGCCTAAATGATTGATAGATATCAAAGTGTGGTTGTAAATCGAGTTTTTTAAGAACAGAAGACAAATCTCTAGGGGTGTACCACAAGGCTTTGGACTAGGTGCTGTTCTATTTAATGTGTTTGTAAGTGATATAACTGAAGGTTTGTTGAGCAAGGAATGTCTTTTTGCTGATGACAAAAAGGTGTGCAATAGGAATTATATTCCTGAATTTCAAATATGACAACATAAAATTTGTGTAATTCTTTTATCTACTGGTATTTCTATCCAAATCTAACATGGGAACCCAACAATTGTGTCTTTTCTAAATGTAAAATAATGCACTTAGGGAAAAAGAATCCTCTAATACAATATAGTGTTGGCTCTAAACAATATTTGAGGGTGCTTATTTCGGATGATGGCAAAATGAGAAATAAATATGGCCAGGCAGTGGGGAAAGCAAATAGAATTCTGGGATGCATCACCAGAGAAAGGATGAATCCCCAGCAGGAAGGAAGTCCTGATTCAACTATACAGATCTTTAGTTAATTACAAAAAGATATCGATAAGATAGAATAAGTCCAGATTCAAGAAACAAAATAGTTAAAGGTCTGAGGAATAAAACATATCAGGGGAGAGCGCATTAAGGGTGTGAATAAGGTTCAGGGGTGCAGTATTTTCAACATGAAGCTAAGATCAAGAAAACTGGGACATGACCTCAACTATCAGGAGAAATGTTCAAAACTAACCTTAGAAAGCATTATCTGTAAAAAATAAATCAAGGCAACTGTATTTTTCCTAAAAGCTAGTCGGAAAACCAGCAAAACGTCTTTAAGAAAAATACAGCAAGTCTAGTTGCCTTGATTTATTTTATACAGATATACCATGACCTGGATGAATGTGAACCCTACAGACTTAGCAAGCATTTTTTACTAGACGTGTCAATTTAATTTAATTCCAAATGGATATTCATACGAATTTCTTTTATTTCAGAGAATTCAGATGCATCCGAATTTCCAAATTCTAGCGCATCCAAAAGTGAACGAATCCAAATGTTCTAGTTTAATGAAAATTCAGATCTGTTCGAATTTCATTCAAAAGATGGGCTTTTATGGCTGCAGAGGGTTGCATTAAAGGCACAGTCATGTGACTTTGTTCCGAAACCAAGATTCAGGTGGATCTGAAATCTGAATAATGAACCAAATTTCAGATCCGAAATACAAAAATCAAAAGAAATACAAATCTGAGTGGATCCGAAAATAAACAATTGTTTTGCAGGGTTACATGTATATTTAGGACTGAAAGAGCAGTTGCTGTTTGGAACAGATTTTCAAGGGAGATAGTGAGTCAGTCAACAGTAAGTGAATTCAAACAAGCCTACTATAAACCTAGATCTATGCAAAAAGTATAAAAAAGAGGAAAAAAATATAAAAATACGAGTGTCAATCAAAAAGTAATGCCTCCATGTTTGTAATTTGAGATCTATTAGAGTGACTGTGAATGTTCATGTACCAGGCTATAGAGGTGTCCTTATCCCCCTAATGTATGCATTTCTTTTTCAGATTGAGAGATTAGAACCATGGATCTGTGTCTAAAACAACGAGCTGTAATTGAATTTCTGGTAAAAGAGGGTTGCGCACCTCAGCAAATCTGTTATCAGCTAAAGAATGTTTATGCTGTAGTGGCATTTCCGTTTCCCCTTCTTGAAACTTCTTCAGCCAACACTGCACATTGCTAATGTCCACTACAGCATCCCCATAAACATTCTTTAGCCGATTATGACTTTCTCTTAGGTGCACAACTCTCTTTTGCCAGAAATGCAAATAGATCTCAAATTACAGACATTTGATTAAAAAAAATGAAAAAGGGGCAGACTCAGTGGACAATGTGTTTTTTTTCTGCCACCATGCTTCTGTTTCTTTTTCAAAAAATAAACTTGACCCAAAGCAATTATAGTTTCCCTTTAAGTTTTGAATAACTTAATGACCTCTCAGAGCCACTCTTGGTAAGAAAAAAAATATGACAACATAAACTTTTTAGTGCATCTACTGGTACTTAGGCTACGATCCAATACTGACAATGGGAACCCAGCAATGGTGTAATTTGTGTACTGCCCACATTATGCAAGAATTTTCTCTTTTAAAGGAGAATCCCACAAAGAATTTAAATGGACAGTATTGTTATTTTATGCCAGTTGTGCATTTTTAATTTATTTTATTTAAGGTAATCATATAAAATAAGAGCTTGTGATATAGGTTAGAAATGTGTTCCCAGGAAGCAATTAGAGCAAAGGCAGTGTCGGTGTTGAGCTGAAGTACATGGTGTGTATTGACTTGTTTGTTTTCCTTGACAAAGTGAAACTAGGCATTAAGGGAGATAGATCTGATTTCCTTTAAAAACCCTAAAATTTGTGGACTATTACCTTTTCTTTTTCATAATGTTCATATAAAACAAAATGTACATCCCACTTAATAGAGCAGCCATGCACGTTGCTATTTATCTCCTAGATTTTGTGTTCCGAAATTCTCTCTTTGACATCAGCATAGCTTTTTAGGGAGAGAGTATTTGTGTGTGTATGTGTATGCTTGCGCACACTCGCTCTCTCTTTTTCACAGATTTTATGCAGTGTCTAATGGATTTTCCTTTTCTTATACAGGAGAACAAGATGCTCCGAAACATTGATGATTTCTCACAGATGAAAAATGTCAGCAGTTTGTATTGACAAGTGAGGCTTTCCAGCAGTTCTCCTCATTAATCCTCAGCAAATCCGTAAGTACACCAAGCTGTTTATAAAATGCACAAACAAGAAAGAAAGTTCTTAGAAAAATCCTTAGAACTTGCACAGAATCTCAATATGGCTGTTTGCATTCACACTGTAGATGCATTTTCACATGCTCCACAGTAGTTTCTTTAAAGCAATCCCTTAGGTTTGTTTGCTTGTATGGATGTACATTTTCAGTGAAAAACTCAGTTTCAGAGTAGATATAGCAATCACTGATATAGTTAGTGAGGCTGAAAAAAGACACAAGATCATCGAGTTAGAAACACCCTCCAAAAAAAAATCTAAACCTGCAATTTATCCAGAGAAAGCCAAAACACTGATAAAGCATTGTCCAATTTAATCCAGGGAACTTCCTGCATAAAACAATCTATTATGTTATACCTACAGTATCAGTAACTGGTAATGTTTTGCGTATATAACAATATATCCAGCCCTTTTTCTACTGTATCGGTCAGAACCAGGTCCTGAGAAAGACTATTCCACATTTTCCCTGCTCTTACTGTAAAGAACCCCTTCTATATGTAGAGGTTAAACCTCTTTTCCTCCATTCACAAAGAGTGCACTTGTATCCTTTACAATGACCTTAAAGTGAACAGCTTGCCATTGTTCACTATATGCACTTTTTAGTTGCTTCTTCAAGGTCTCTTCTCAAGGCTAGTATCACAGCTGAGGTCCTAGATCCCCCTTATTAAGTTATTTACACTTAGAGATGCACCAAATTATTGGCTGCCGAAATGTCTTGGCCGAAAATGCTACGATCGGCAAAATGCCGATAGAAAAAAAATAGTGCCTATAATACGGTGCCTCCCCTGCCCGCCCACAGAAGGAACATTCACTGCTCTGCCTCCTTCATACCCAGCTGCTGTGTTCAAACAGATGTAAAGAGCAGGCAGTGGGAGGGAGCAATGGCCAATAGCAGGCTGACTATTGCACCCATCAAGTGCCTGATACCAATTACCAGAAGACTGGACTTGAGAGGGAACTCAGTTCTCTAACAGGCTCTGCCCACTTCCAGCGTTACTGGGCTTTATTATACTAGCCCAGTGATGCTGGCAGTGGGCAGAGCCTGTTAGAGAAATTAGTTCTCCTTCAGGTCCGCTCCTCTGCTAATTGTCAGCAGGCAGTGGGCTGAAGCAATAGCCAGTCTGCTATTACTCCTGCCCACTTCCTGCTGTTTACATCTTTTCCATCACAGCGACTAGCCAGGAACAAGACCGCAGCTAGGCCAGGTGTCGGGGGGCCGTGTGTCGGGGAGACTCTTTTTCTATTATTAGCTGCACTGGAACATTTGTAAAGCGCTGATAGTGCTTTATGAAATGCTTTGCACTTTACTTGTTTCTGGACTTTTGAAGCGAATAGAGGCCCATTCATTCTAATGTGTTTATGCGGAGTACACTAACATAGAACTACAGTTGGTGGTTCAGGGTACCACATCTGTTTTTTTAATTTTAATTTACGAACAAAGAAGAAAATGTCAGAATTAATGGTCACCATTTTATCTGTCCCCAAAAAAGGGTATAAAATTCATTTCAGTACAGCGCTGCATGACGGAATAAATGTCAGTTAAAGTACCGCAGCGCTGAATACTGAAAAATGGCCTGGATGGGAAGGGGGTTTAACACCGCGGATGTCAACTGGTTAAAATAATTTGATTACCTTACCAGTGCCCTTCAACTACCCCTAACCAGCTATATGTAACGCAAGTAGGACCAACAAATACAAACAGGAGGACTTTTCAGGTGCTACATTGAATAAAATCTTTTAGATAAAAATAATCTGAATTTTATTCATAACCATATTTAAAAGTATTTGTATCACTAAGACATACAGATAATCATAAAAAAAAAACAAAACCAAAAAATAGGGGGTAGAGATATGGATGGAGGGAGGCCGGTAGATGTGGTATATCTGGACTTCGCAAAGGCTTTTGATACGGTACCACTTTTTTGACTTAGACATTATAACATTACAGGAGGACCCGGATAAAATAGGGGAGTGAGCATTAATGTGGCAGATGAGGTTTAATGTCGATAAATGCAAAGTAATGCACTTTGGAATTAAAAACAAACAAATGGGTTATACAATTATGGGTATGCTGCTAGGGAAGTCAGAAATGGAGAAGGATTTGGGGGTCATTGTAGACCACAAACTGAAAGGTAGCTTGCAGTGCCAGGCTGCTGTAAACAAAGCTAGTAGGGTTTTGTCCTGTATTAAAAAGGAGATCTATTGCAGGTAGCACGGACAATTCTATAATTTTGCCACTTTATAGATCATTGGTTCGACCTCATCTGGAGTACGCGGTCCAGTTCTGGTCACCAGTACTAAGAAAAGATGTCCTCGAGCTGGAAAAAGTCCAGCGGAGGGCAACCAAACTAATTAGGGGTATGGAGGACCAGAGCTACGAGACGAGGCTACTAAATTTAAACATGTTCACATTGGAGGTGAGGAGATTAAGGGGGGATATGATTTCCATGTACAAGATGTTCAATGGTGGTAGCAACATTAGCGATAAACTATTTAAAATTAACTCCATTGAAAAAACTAGAGGCCACCACCTAAAATTGGTGGGAAAAAAATGCCAGCACAAGGGGCGAACGGGGTTCTTCACAGTTAGAGCAGTCAGGGTCTGGAACTCACTGCCACAGGCGGTGATTTCAGCAAAGAGTGTGGAATTGTTCAAGAAATGTCCAGTTCTGGTCACCAGTACTAAGAAAAGATGTCCTCGAGCTGGAAAAAGTCCAGCGGAGGGCAACCAAACTAATTAGGGGTATGGAGGACCAGAGCTACGAGACGAGGCTACTAAATTTAAACATGTTCACATTGGAGGTGAGGAGATTAAGGGGGGATATGATTTCCATGTACAAGATGTTCAATGGTGGTAGCAACATTAGCGATAAACTATTTAAAATTAACTCCATTGAAAAAACTAGAGGCCACCACCTAAAATTGGTGGGAAAAAAATGCCAGCACAAGGGGCGAACGGGGTTCTTCACAGTTAGAGCAGTCAGGGTCTGGAACTCACTGCCACAGGCGGTGATTTCAGCAAAGAGTGTGGAATTGTTCAAGAAACTTTTGGACGATTTCCTAAGGGACCGTTATATACAGGGGTACAAGTAGTACTCCTAAGAATGAGATCCTAATAGGTTGGACTTGATGGACTAATGTCTTTATTCAACCTCAAATACTACGGTATGTAATACAGTACATAAGATATACTGTATATGAACTGTTCATTTATACCGTACATATACATTGTATTTATTATCGCTTTGTATTCTCTTTCCCACAGTTCACCTACTATTATATATGATAATATTGTATTATACAATATAATGTACAAAGAACCTTTTTTCTTATAGCGGGTCACATTCAAGAGGTGGGGGTCGAGGACATTGCAGTCGCCTGAACACATTTTCCAAACCTTAACACCTGTTTCCTCTGGAAATGTGGTAGGTTTATCTACAAATTTTATTTGCAGTAAGTTACTATCATATAAGTGGTTATTAATAAAAAAACAGACAACATGCAAGCTGCTATCACTCAATATATGTATACACTGTATCCATACTTAAACTTAGAAGGCTACATATGTCCAACTGCAACATGTATCAAAAAACAAAAATCTCAAATAACTGCCATATATTGAAGGCAATTGAGGACTAAGGTAGGGAATCTAAATTCAGCCACATCATAAATTCTTTGTCTCAACTTCTAAAAAAAAGGTTTAAATATTATTATCAACTGACTTCAATCTATTTTATATGGATAAGTTAAAATAGATAATGCTTTATCTTATTATATAGAATCCTGGAGCTCACGTTTTTCAGATCAATAAATCACCAGATGATTGAGCCAAGCTTTGTAGGGATGTTTTTGCCTTCCTCTGGCCCAACTGTGAGCATAGAATTCTTTTATGGGGGGTTTTCGATTCTTTTTTTTTTTCTCTATAGGTTGAACTCAATGGACTTTTGTCTTTTTTTCAACCTAAATACCTATTGTAAGGTATCCAAGCATGCAAAGTATCTCCAACCCCAAAAGAGTCTAGAATTGCCCTATAGACAGCTTTGTTTTTTACTACACAATATGGTACTAAAAACATGAACTGTAGTCATGCTTACAGAAAAGTTATTTACATCATAGTGCTAATGGAACTAACAAGTGCTCAGAGAAAAGCTTTAAAGGGATCTTTGCCTATATCCTCAAAATAACAATAAAGACAACTTTAGAAATGTTTAGTAATGACACTCTACAAACAGGTATTTCTAGATCAACGGTTGGCAACCCATAAGGTGGTCTGCGAGAAAATGTTGGTGTTCCCCGGGCCCCTCTGATGCCGTGCGGGCTGGGCCATCGTTGAAGCGGCACGGAGGCTCCGGGGCTGCCTCTCACTGACTTAAGCAGCAGCTGTCACAAGGAATGCGTGGCTTTCAGTACAGTGCGGGCTCTGCAGGAGGCGGGACATCTCGTCAGTACCCGGATTGAGCAGGGGAAAGTGGGGAGAAGCCAGGTAATATTGGCTCAGTGTGAGGGAAGGGGAGGCACGGGGGTGGTTGGGGGCAGTACTGAAGCTAGTGGGGACATGTGCCCCAGGTGCCGCCGGCAAGGCCAGTGGCAGATTTGATAGGGGAGAAACAATTAATATTATTACTGGCACCGCTCCCTCCCTCCTCCAGCACTGCCACTCCTGCAGGCACACCTACACCTATGCATGTATGTATATATAGATATATTCTCAGATTTTTTGTTTCCTCATATATAAATCTATTCTCATATGTTGTGTGTGTGTGTATGTGTGTGCATATATATATATATATATACAGTATACTGTATATACACACACACATATGAGAATATATTATACATATTTTTAAAAAATTCATATTTAGCAGTCCATGAGGTCCGAAAGGTTGGTGACCGCTGTTCTAGATAATTGCCGGCTTTTTATTCTTTGCATACTTTTTTTTACATTTTCTTCCCCAGTTTTTTCACAGTGGCCATCTTAACTAAGGGCAGATTGCTAGATCTTCCTTTACTTTCTGGAACTCTGGCACACGTGACTAGGACACGTGACCATATGCACATCAACTCAGGGGAGAAAAATGCCTTTCCCTGGGATGAGATTACAGATGAGATTTCCCAGCAATGCTCTGCTGATGTAACCGTGTCCAAGCGTTGCCAATGCAACGCTTGGACACGATTAAATCATTTGTGCCCAAGCGGACTAGGAATTAGAAAAAATAAATTGTAAGTAAAATATAAAAATATGTTTAACTAATGAATGTAGATGATTTCATATAAGCATGCAGAGCTGCATGCTTATGTGATTTTTAGTCAAAGAGGGTAAAGGTCCACTTTAAGTGCATTGTGTAGTACCCACAGCAACCAGTCAGGTACTTTCTTATATTATTGTGACTTCAATTAAGGGAATTCTGACTTATTTCTACTGGGTATTTCACTTTTCATTTAGAACTTTGCTCCCTCTACTGTTATTGAATAAGCCTTATTGTGCTGCTATGAAAAGCTCCAGCATGTACATTGTTATTTTTATTAAATAATGATTCTTTACTCTCTATTAGATTTCCATCTAGAGGAGAAACAAATACTATAGCCTGTTGAATTATTTAATATTTTAACCTTGTTTTCGATTTTATAAAATGTCATAAACACAGACATATCAATTTAACATAGTACTTACACGTTGATGTTTGTCTAATTTGCTCCCTAGACGTCCAGAATTATTGATTTTTCCGTACAAATCTCCAAATGTTTGCTTTTTCAACAATGCTCCATATTACCTCTAACAAATGGCTAAGAACAAAAAATAAATTCTGGCGCAATACCAGATCTTGTTTTTTTGTGAAGATATTAAGAATCAACCCGAAGACGGAGTTCCTGGATAATGTCCAATATACTTGAAAGTACATTTTGTTTGCTCAGCATACCCGAGTGTTCTAATACAGTAAAAATTGTAATTTATTTTGATCTCTTCAGTATCAAGAAAAGGAGAAGAAGTGGAGCATGGAGACTGCAAGGCCATGCCCAAAGATTTATTAACAACTTTGTTGTTTCAGAATATTCTTTTATGCTATGAAGTTATTTATTTGAAAACAGGAGGTCTGTTTGTCTATTTCTTTCCATATGAAATAGCTATTTATCTGAAATTGGTTTTAAACTAGGTAGACAAAATTGAAGTGTACATCCTTTCACTTGTCATAAACAAATTGTTTTCCTTTCAAGGAAATGTTCTGATCTGTTCTCTAGCAAAAAAAAAAACAAAAAAACAATTTAGCATCATCAATCTGCACTAAACATTATTTCAAACACGCCTATCTTTTCATTCCAACAATGATTCTGCTGAATACATTATTACTGATGTCTTTGTTGAACGTTGTCTGGTAAACATTCAAGCTCCATCAGCATTGGTGTAACAACCACATGACTCTTTTTTTCTCAAATTTATGGGACCACCTGCGGCTTATAAATACGTTTGACAGTCCCATAAGGCCTTGAAGGTGCTAAAATTTGGCAACAATGAATGATACAAGCTTAATTAGTTTTCATGAAAGTCCTACAGCAGGTATAGCAGTTACTGCAAAAAGGATGTGGTAGAAAATAAATTGCTGCTTTGTGGTTTTAGCTTGTGAACAAAGGGAATTAATAGTCATGGTTGGCTGCCCTAAACAGTTTTGACCCAGGAGCAGTTTTACTTCCAGCAGCCTTTGTATTTACTCCCTAACCCCCTGGTGCCCTACCTGTCTTCTAAAGCATACTGTATAACCAGTCTTCAAGATCCTATAGCATGTTTGTAGTGTCTGACCATCTCCTGCAACCTGTCTTCAGCCTATAATAGTTTTCTATAGTTTCATATATACCTAATATTATTTGCAACCTTTTGGTGATGTCAGGGGTCACTTCTGGCCCCCATATGAAAAAAGTTGACCACCACTGCCCATGTCCATCAGGTGTAGCTAATTGGAGCTACTTTGTTTTTAGATTCACTTGAGCATCCAGGTAGTATATCTGCTGTACATGTGCTGTGAAGTAAATCATTCTCAAAGATCCCCAAGGATCACAACAAAGACTCTGAAGTTGGGTTCAAGTCAGTTATTAACAGGTCAGACACACCTGGTGTTTGTTTATGTTAGATGGCTGTCAGGGTTGGTACACATTGGGTTATTGGGGGAGACAGACCAGTCATCCCTTCCTTTAATTACAAACCTTACTAATTTTTTATGAAAGCTATACCCTGAATACTGCCAACTGTTTGTCGATAGACAGAATCATGTAGGGATTTGTATGAGGTCATAATGGCCATTTCAGTAACTGTACAGGTATTAGGAGGACAAAGGCAATCATGGACATTGGTTAATTGTGCTGCTAAAAAGTTATACTGAAAATTGGGAAACCCTAGGCCAGCTAGCCTAGACAGAATCTGAAGGGTCCTAGGTAAAGCCCTAGGTTTTTGTTATGCCAAATAAAGTATAAGCAAATGGAATATATTTTCCCAAAGTGCATCTGCGTTATAGGACTGGGGGAACTAACCAAGATGTAAAGGATTTTGGGCAGAAATTGTATTTCAGTTAAATTCACAATGGTCATGAGATTCATACATTGTTTTTAATCTGTAAGGTATCTATAGATGGAATAAGGTTGCTGGGTATATATTAGGACATGACACCAAGGTATTTATACTTGTTAACAAATTTCAGCTGGGAGGTTGGATAAATGTTAGATGTGATTTTGGGGTCCAGGGAAAACCGAAAAGAGACACTTTTTTTCTAATGAGTTCATAGTTAGGCATTTGATGGAGGGAGAATAGCTCAATGAAACTGTCAAAGGTTCCATGGCCAAAGGCGAAAATAGTAGTTGAGAGAGGGTAACCTTATCTGGTTCCACGAAAAATCAAAAATGGGTGAGAGATAAAGTTATTGACTTCAATCATTATTTAGGGGGATATTTACAATATAATTATTATCCTGCAGATGACTCTGTGCTCAAATCCAAATGTGTGGAGGACATGTAGGAGATATGGCCATTCCACATTATCAAATAATTTTTTCATTTCAAGTGAAATGATTCCCATTTCCTAGGGACATGGGGAAATTATTAGTAAATAATTTGTGAATGTTGATCCATGTGGACCAATTAAGGGTAAAGCCCAATAGGTCTGAACCCCCCAGTCCAACAATGTATCTAATTACCATGAGGTCAGGACTTTGGATAGAATCTTTGCATCTGTTTTGACAAGGGAAATGGAACAGTAGGGGGTTGTACTTTGTTGGGTTCACTTATTGTACCAGTCTGCGGGTAATTTATCCAGACCCAGGGTCTTTTGAAGAGGAAAAGAAGCAATTGTACATTCAATTTCCTTTTTAAATAAGGGGACTTCTAATTTTTTATCTCCACTGGAGAATTAACGGGGGAAATGCTACACTATTACATACTGTTTAAATAGTGGTCAAGAGCCACATCTGTATATGATACCGTAGAGGTATACATGGAGGTGTAAGAGGACACAGAAGTGTCCAACAACTCTGTAGTGGTGAGATCCTGACCCTCTGACATGAGCAATCTTGGTAGAAGTAGGGTTGTATTCAGGTTTAGTAAAGTAGGCTAGCAGTTTGTTGGCTTTATTATCAAACTCAAAGATGCATTGGTTAGAATATAAACATATTTTGGTTTAAATAAGAAAAAACAATTCATGTGTCCTATGCTCTCATGGGAGGGCCCTCTTAACCAACATGTTTTGAATTGTATTGTAACTGTAATGTCTTCCTTATATTGTAAAGGGCCACGCAAACTGAGGTGATTCCTGAGGACGCCAAGAGGCACACCAATGTGCCTCGGCACCCTGGTTGAGAAAGGCTGGTCCAGACAATGTTGTTCAATAGCTTTAGCACATGAGTTAACTACAATCCCCTCACCAAGTCATGAGGAGTTTAGTCTCCAAAGGCAGGGACCAAATACATAACCAGTTTGCAGTTAAAGAGCTAGTGGCACACGGTCTTAAATCCCCTACGAAAATACTTAATATAGAAAATGCAGTTATGCAGAAAGTATCATGTGAATCAGAGTGGCATAAGTATCTCCACTAATTTGGATGCTTTCAGTTCCATAATTCTACCAGGTCAAACAACTGCCTCCAGTCACAGAACCAGGGGTCTGCCCCCCTTTCTCCCAGAGTGGTCCAACTGGGGCTCCAGTACTGCATTGAAGTCCCGCATTAGAAGTACAGTTCCAGGCCAGATAGGATGATTTTTACTAAAATGATTGTGGTCGGTTTCGAGGGGAAATGGTAAATAATGACTATGGCAGTTTATTTTAGGCCTGGTTCACACCTGGGTGTTTTACAGCACGTTCCTATGCGCTGTAAAACACTCAACACGTGAAAACCAATAATTGCCTATGGGCATGGTTCCCACTTGGGCGTTTTACAGCGCGTAGGAACGCGCTGAAAAACGCCCTGTGCCCAAAGAAGTACAGGAGCTTCTTTGGGGCATTTTTCCATGCGTTTCCATTGGTATTCCCGAGTGTGGATCGGGGTTAACAAAGCGGTAACCCTGAGCCACACTACTGGGGGAATCATACCGCCAGTGAAACGTGCGTTTCACTGAACGGAAAAAAAAAAAACAACGAAAAAAACGAGCTGAAAAACGAACAGAAAAAATGCGCTCAGGTGTGAACCCAGCCTTAAGGAATTATATAATGATCATAGAGGTCAGTCTTAAGATTGAGAATCTCACAGCGGATAGATTTTGTTATTAATATAGAGGTAGCCCTGTGTGTAAGTAGAGTAAATGGCATATAATGTTTTGAATATCCACGCTTTTTTAAGTGAGAGACAATTAGGGCCCAGCAAATGTATCACCTGAAGGCAGATCATATAAAGTTTGTGTTTCTTGAGGTGAGTTAATTCAAGGACCACTTGAGAGGAGAGTTCAAACCCCTGACATTCCAGGAGATCAATTTTAAGGTGTTATACTGTACATTAGAAAGGTTGAGCTGTATAGTTGCTGCATGATAGAACAACCATGTACAATATAAATGAAGTAAGTGTTCCGGTAAAAGTACAGTAAAGTTCCAGTAAAGTCCCACCTTTACCAAGCCTAAAACCGCTTAATAAATAATACAAAGCAGCTAACAAGAAAACCATCCTGTGGTACATGGTGGTGAATGGCATTAGTGAACTAGTCTTCTACCAGCCCATATCCCACTCATACAGGTGTAAGGAGTGTAAACGTGGGGAAACAATTAGAGAGCTAACTGGCTCTGCATACATATTATAAAATAAATAGCCTGAGCAATCAACAGAGAACTAAATAAGGATGCTTAAAGTGGTTTGTCATATGGCCGAGGATAAACCAGTCCAGGACATTTAAACTGTTGGGTTGCAAAAAGTTTGGAGGATGAGCATAAAGGTCCTGGTAGAAAGAAATCCAATGGAAATGAAGGCTATAGGTGAGACTCCTGGAAGGACATTACAATAAGTATGTGAGATCAACCTCTACAACAAGATAGAGAAGAGATGAACATGACAGTAGTAGGATAGTGGATATTGTAGGGCAGGTACAGAGTTTTAAGCATGCTTCCTAAAAATATCTACTGTCAATGCCTCAGAAACAGCGAAGGCTATTCAAGGGTTGCATGACCCACATTTGTGTTGAACAGGTATGTCCTCTGAGAGAATAGAACAACACCATCTGGTGTAAAAATGGTAAAGTCCAACAATTAAAGAGGAATTTGCAGAAAAAGCATGAAAACAGTACTAAGGTCCCAATCTATATGCAGTATGTGTAGCTTCATGGCAGGAGATCAATCATAATGTAGATAGAAGACTGAAATTAGGTGAACAGCCACTGCAAAAGTGTTTGAGGAATAAAGGGATAACAACAAAGGGTATACCTTTCATTCCTGAGGACTGTCTCTGTGATTCTGACACGTTAGTTGAGGTAGGGGACCTTGGCTATCGAGTTAGTCAGAGGCTTCAGTGGAGTAGAGAAGAAGGTTGATTTCCCATTCAAGAAGATCCTCAGCTTGGCCAGGAAAATCATGGAGTAGATGATGCCCTTCTTTTTAAGATGTTTCTTGACATCCATAAAGGTGGCAGATCTGCGCTGTGTTTCCGATAAAATGTCTGGAAAAGGAATATCATTGTTCTCATTGAAGTGGAGTTCCCCTACCTGCCTCGCAGTGTGGCCTAGGATTCACTCCTTTAATAATGTTCGCTGTTGAGGATTCTAGTGGGATATGGTTTTAACCTATTTTTTTTTAGAAAGGTTTCAGATGCACCTTCAGTCTTTTCAGGGAAGCCAAGAAAACATAAATAATTGCAACTGAAATGATTTTTAAGATTGATTTCAAGATTGTTGGCAAAGATTTTGATGCAGAGACTTGTATCAGCACTGCGGATGTCACTCTTTCTCCACAAGTAAAAGAGGTTTTCTCATACAGCTCCTGGAGATACCGTTTCAACACTGAAAAATCAATACGGACACTCTCACTCTGGGATACCAGTGCAGCCTTGCAATCAACTTATAGCCTTCATAGTGCTAGGGTGGGTTCAGACTGCTCAGGGAAGGGGCATCAGAAGAGACAGTGACAGTACCTGTACCTGCTTTTGAGGGCTGATCCAGATCAGGCTCTGTAAAGCTAGTCTCAAATTCAATGGAGGTAGCATGGCCACCGACACCATTTTTAGAATGCTGAAACCAGGCCAGCCTCTCTACATAACTAGCCTGATTCCACTGCCCAATATTAACCATGAGAATAGTTGAGGTGGATAGATCCAGAGCAAGAGGATGCTTTCAAGATTGCGTGTGAATGGTAAGAGATGCAGAACTAGGCTGCTTTTATGTCCACTGGAAAGCCAAACACCGGATGTCGGTGCCTCTTATAAATTGTGAAGATTAATTTCTCCACATTGCCTATAGTCACAGAGATAAGTGAGGGCTTCTTTTTATAGAGGAACTTTATCCATATCTTCAAAATAACAACAAAGACACCTTTAAAAATGTTTAGAAATGGCAATCAATAAACATACTAAAGATAATTGCCAGATTTATATTCTTTCCATACCTGGTTTTCTTGTTTTTCCCCCATTTGTCTCACAGTGGCCATTTTTACTAAGGGTAGATTAATCTATCTCCCTTTACTTCCTGGAACTCTGACACATGTGACTAGGACATGTGACCATGCATATTATCTCAGGGGAGGAAAGTGCAGTTCCCTGATATGTTGTGAGATAACAGATGAGATTTCCAACCAATGCACTGCTGTTGTAACCTTCCCAGGATGAAACACTTGGGCACATTACATCACTTTTGAGAACGAGAACCAGAAAGTAGAAAACAAGAAATTGTAAGTAAAATGAAAATATGTTTGTTTAACTAATGAATGTAAGATCATTTCATATCAGCATGCAAAGCTGTATGCTGATGTCATTTTTAGCCAAAGGTGGTTAAAGGTCCACTTTAAGTGCTTTTAATACTTGCTCAGAACAAGTAAATGCTTTAAAGTGATATTAAAGTCAAAGGGGTTTTAAGCTATTTCAAATACTGATGAAATCACTTACAATTAATTCTTAATGTATAAAAGTTTTAGTTTCCTGCAGAATCAGTTGTTCCCCTGAGTGCTGGTCCTGACTTCCTGTTTTAGAATGACTCCTTTCTCAAGCAGAGTGCTATGCAGTGTGTGCTAGTAAGCTGTGTGTGTCTAGGAGGTAATGAGCATTCAGCTATTTACTCACTGCCGTTCGGCCCCTATGGGAATATTAATGGCAGTGGGTAAACTGCCAGAGGTTCGATCCAGATGCTGGAGTCGAACGGGTCCTTCACTGCAGATCAGCCGAAGTAGCATTGCGTGGACCTATATGGGTTGGGCTTGATGGACGTATGTCTTTAAGTCTTTATTCAACAGTACAGTTGATATAGTACACATATATTTACACATACAGAAATTTCCCCTCTCCAAGCTACAAACACATATTGTTCATTAAAGCTTAAAGTTAAACCACAGGCTTTTTTTCATTCTGAATAGCATCAGGAAGGGTTAGAATCGTTGTCATGTTTCTGTCACCCTTCGGGAGATTTGCTATCACTTGCTGTGCAGATAATTCAACAGGAAATAAGAAAGTCACCACAATATTCTATTTCAGTACCAGAGACTACCCAGTAGATGTATATGGGATCAGTGGCATAACAATAGCTATAGCAGCCCATGCAGCTGCTATGGGGCCTGGGATAAAAGGGTGCCCCATTAGGGAGTCTGATTAACCAAACTAATCTGTGAGGTTTCCAGTGTAGAAGGGCTGAAGTCAGACCTCAGGAATATCTAGTCACAAATCCCCCTCTGTGCAGTAAGAATTATTGCCTTATCTATGTTAGCAGTGTAGATTTATTGTCGTCTGAACTTCTGCTACAGGCTGAAATGAACCCTGTATGCCTAATGCAGTTACAAATCCGAGAGTTTCACCTCTGTTAAAACCTTATAGGAGTGCTAAGGTTTCTGGTTCTACAATAAAGTTTAATGAAGTTAGAGTTTAAAAAGTTTGTATTAGGGTTGAAATGTAAATGTGTGCAATACATTAATCATGTCATCATAATATAAAATATAATTATGTCTATTATTATTATTAGTGCTACTAACGTTTACACCCCAGCACTGCTCTCTAGTAGTGTACTGAATATGCTGACAACTCTCCTGCTGCCTGTCCTTGATACATACTTCATGTTATGATCAATGGCACATATTATCACAGTTAACACTGCCAGCCATTAGAGAGAGTTACCTGGGGAGCCCCAGAGTGGGGACCCATAATTTGTAGTTAGGATCCTGTATGGGATGACACCTACTGAAGAAAGAGACATTGGCCACTGGTCCTGATGAGAACCTAGAGATACATGGAGATGATCGTTGTTTAATTTAGCTTGTTGTTTCCCTAAGAAAAGAGATGATGTATTATGTCAAACGTTAAATAGTGTATGATGCATTATTCAGATCTGGACAAAATTGCCTGGTATATTTTAGATCTTCAACTATTTGCAGGTGGCATAGCAATTTACTTGGTTGACAGTCCCGTTTTCATTAAAAGAATTTTGTTCACACTGGTTGCGAAGGTGACATAACTGTGTAAAGCAATATAAAAACTGACTTACACTTCACAAAAATTTAGAGCACATCACTGCCTTTGATAAATTATCCTTACTCTGCTCCTTCCTAGCTTGTGTCAAGAAAAAATTAAATAAAACCAGTCATGAGAAACAAAAGGAAAATCTTACCACATTTTAGAGTCTACTGTCTAACAGTCCTGTCTGCCCTTTCGAGAGCGCCTTAGCAGATTGCTGCTTTGGTACAGTATGTATTACTTCTATTTTCAGTTGGTGCTGTACAAAAGAAACTGATTCAAAGGGCTGAGGAATAACACAGAATGAATTGAGATGGAAAAGGCCCAAGATGTTCCCTGAGTACAAATGAGCATCTGTGCACGAAAAAAAGAAAATAACTGCAAAGATGTTTTTTTTCTTTTATTTTCCAGGAAGTGTCATGATGAGAAAAATGATACAGATAAAGCTTGAGCAGAGATGCTGGTAAAGAATGTCCTGTCTGAACCGTTGTAGTGTTAGCCTGGGGACATTTTTAATTAGGATGAGATTGCAGTTCTTTTTTCAGGCAACACCAGACGACATGCTGACTTTGAAAGCACAGGCCGTGCCAGTGCAGGTCCTCGCAAAGGTTGGGGGGGAAGGGGATGCGGGGGTGCCAGTTTACTTGAAAAATTGCTGGAATATTCAAAAGCAGAAGCAGAGAGCGCAGCCTGGCAATTACAAAACATAATGCTGGAGAAGAGGAATTGTGGCTGCAAATCACCCAAAAATTGAATACACAAAATTCTTGTTAGAATTATTGTATAATTTAATTCTGGAATGGGAAATGTACACAGCCGCAGAATGGTTATGCTAAGGCTATCTTAAAGACTGAGCCTGATTAATTACCCAGTCTAAGTATAATTAGGCAAAACACAAATAAATATGCACTTAGAATAATGTAGAGGAGTTACTATCAGGAAATTATTCATCCACAAAACTGTAATACACACAAAAAGGAAAATAACAACTGCAGCTTAGTAGAGATGACTTATTAACAAATATTTTCTACTTAGGTTAGTGCTAAATAGTGTTGTGAGAATTGGGTAATGAAGGTGTATTGGTCAGCACATATGGCCCAAAACTAAAATAATAGAATAAACTGTATGTAAACGTGTCTATAGTGCTATACAACTTAAATACCTTTTTTTAATGTATTGCGGCAGTGCATGGCAATGCCACGGTGTAGTATGGCAACTTTGGCACCCAGGACTCTCAGCCAGAGGGGCTGAGAGGGTCCACAATGTGAATACCTTTGGAGAGGAGGAACTGGCTGTTTAATTCCTTCCAGGTTTTCCAGACTATATTGGGTTGGGATCTCCAGTCCTGGGGCCAGGTGTTGCCAGTGGCCAGGTTGAGCTGATCAGGTGGCTGAGAGCAGCCTTATTAGGAAGCCAGCCCAGTGCTTTAGAGGAGAGTTGTGGGTGTGCAAGAGGCACACGATGACAGGCAGACTCTGCTGCGTGCGTGAGCACAAGGGACACAGCCGGGAAGGCTGGAGAGGTCCAGAGGGTGGGTGACCCTGAGATACCTGTCGGGGAGACAGAGAGGGACAGTGACCCACGAGGGGTGGATACTGAACCGCTTGGAGCTGAGGAAAGCTGCTGAGCAGTGCTGAGGACTGTATTCACAGAGAAATACGGTAAAGTCCTGGGATTATCACACAGGGAGTATATGGGACAGACAGATGTCGGTGAGACCAACCACAATGTCTTGATGAGACTCCTGAATGAACTGTTATGCGTAATTTATGCTGAATAAAGACTGTTCTTTTATGTTAAAGTCGGCTTCAGGAGTGATCACTTAGCGCTTACCATTGTGCTATATTCCCCAAACTATCACAGTATTTATCCATATAATTTCCTTCATCTCCCCACTGTGCAACCCCAGTCTGTGAACTGGCCTAAACCAAAGTGTATCAATTGTCCCATGAAGCACATTGCTGCTTTAGTCTGTTCTATGATGACATTGAGGCTCCCTGGAGAGGGCACTGCCAATCACCAAGCTCAAGTTGCTCTAGCAGGTGTTCCTGTGGAAAGCGTGGAAAGCGTGGAAAGCGTGGAAAGCTTAGAATTGCAGGTACCAGACTATGCGCAATCATGGCTTTTGTGCAACGAGAACGGAAGCATGCACATTATGGTGGCAACACTGCAGAGGCTAGGTCAACCTGCAGAGTGTTGCCACCAGGAATAAGAATGGGGGGTGTAACTGGCAGAATCACCAGATATTCTTTTATGTTTAGTTAGGTTTACTGACTTTGTAAGGTAAAAAAAAGGCAGCTTTGTATATCCCTTCATCCCCAGAATTCAATGGTCTACCCACTTGCCTCAGCCATTTTTTAATTTATTTACTAAAGGAGTAGAGACTTTCCCATTAAAAAGTGAAAGTTCACTTAGCTTAATGAATAAGAGTTAGTAAGACCTCATCTGGTACAGTATATGCACTTCAGTTTTGGGGGTGCAGTTCACAAAAAGAGAGAGTGCAGAGAAGGGCAACTAAACTCATAAGAGGCATGGAGGAGCTAGGGTAGGAGAAAGCTTAGCTACACTGAATATGGTCTCTCTTGAGAAGAGGTGGTTAAGAGGGAATATGATAGTGATGTATAAATTAGACATGTGCACCGGCAAAAAATTAGTTTAGTTTCGCTTTGATTCGGATTTTGCGTTATTTAGTTTTTCGGGATTCAGGTCCAAAAGTCAATTTGTTTCGGGATTCGGATTCGGACGAAAATTGTTATTGGTAGTCTGTACGAAAAGTCGTTTCGTTCATTCGTTGCAGCAAAGTGACATTTGAGGAAAAAAAAAAACCTTTACGTCTGGTAGGAATGTTAGGTGGATCCCCCCCCCCCCCCCCCCAAAAAAAAAAAAAAAAAAGAGGCGGGGCC
>NW_017306289.1:2776527-2843086 GCF_000935625.1 Nanorana parkeri | reverse complement strand
TAAATAAAGAAATAAAAAAAAGACTGAACAGGGAAAAAAAAGCATGAGGTCCGCCCCCAATTCATATCAGACCCTTTAGGACCCATGTTAGGAGGGACCCCCCTAGTTAAAACAAAAAAAGTGTGTAGGGTTCCCCCCAAAATCCTTACCAGGCCCTTTAGGTCTGGTAGGAATTTTAAGGGGGAACCCCAGCCCCCAAAAATGGGAAAAACGTGGGTTCCCCCCTAACATTCCTACCAGACCCTTGATCCAAGCACAGGCCCGGCAGAGCAAGAAAGGGGAGGGGGGGGGCGATCGAGCGCCCCCTTCCCTGCGCCTTACCAGGCCATGTGCCCTCGACAAGGGTCTCTTCCCCACAACCCTGACGCGGTGGTTGTGGTGGTCTGTGGGCAAGGGGGCTTATTTGCATCGAAGTACCCCTTTAATTAAGGGGGCACCCAGATGATGCCCCCCCTTGTGAAAGAGTAAGGGGTTAAAGTCAAAGAAAATAAACAAACCACACTTTTAGAAAAAATTATTTAATTGAAAAAAAAATCAAAGAGTAAATTTTTGACTATTCCTTTAATTAAGAAAAAAAATTGGCTCCATCAATGTAATCCAGCGTCAATCCCCATGCATGACGCTGCCAAAATAAAAAAAGTCCCGCCACATGACGACCGCCCGAACCCAAAGAAAACTCGCCGCAAAATTTCATCTCCTGCCAAAAAGTAAACAGATGGGCGGAGCGGGCCGTGACGTTACGGCTCGCTTCACCCATTTGACATTCTCAGCTGTCAAATATCACATATTCGGGAGCAACCGAATGCTATTTGTGATCTCCCGAATGCCATTCGGGTCTGTGAGCAGAGGTGTCATAATACTTTTCATATGCCACGAACCACAGTATAAGGCCCCATTCACACTGAGCGATTTATCGCTCGATTTTTGCAGCGATATCGCTCATATTTCCACGCAATATCGCTCTATGTAGCTTCTCCAATCCATTTCAATGGAGCTGTTCACATCTTGTCGCTCAATATCGCTCAATATCGCTTGTAGCTCGTTTCTGGTAGCTTGTCGCTCCTACATGACCCTTTTTTCGAGCGATTTCGAACGATTTAGCTCCTGATTGCATACAGCCCAATAGGAAAAAGTCACGCGATGTCGCGCGACAAGTTGCTCAATATCGCCCGTCGCGCAATATCGCTCAAAATCACGCGATTTTCATGTCGCTCAGTGTGAATGGGGCCTAAGTCACAAGTATAGAGTGCACATGTCTCTACAGATCAATGACTGGATGCGGCTGTACTCTGTTAAACGTAGATCCGAGCATCCATACAGATTTTGATGTAAACCCCTGGACGCAGACTGTCTGCATCCAGGGGTATACATTTAAACCTGTATAGATGTACACGCTCGGATCTGTTTTTATTAGAGTACAGCCACATCCTGTCATTGACCTGTACAAGCAGTTGCATGCAACACTTGAATTTCGAGAGCAGGATTGTATTTAGATACATATGCTGTATGACCCCGTATGCCCCTGAACACCTGTGTAAATGAACCTAAAGTGTAATGGTTTATATTGGGCTGGGCAGCAGTTTCTGCAAACATTGGCAAAGGAAGGTGTGCTTTAACATATATAATGTTAGGCTTGAAACTTTATTCCCTAAAATGAGCACCCTGAACAGCTCCAGCAGACCTGGTAGTCTGCTTCATAAGCAGCGGTGGCATCATTTTAATGCTTTACATAATGTCATTATCATGGTCTATTCATTTTTAAAATATATTTATTGCAATATATTTGCATTTGTGGAAATATGCTTCAATTGCTATATTTTCCAACTGTCTCTCTAGCTTACTTTATTCAACTAAAAAGCATAATGTAACAGTGAAACTGTTGCCTGTCATGTCCCATAATGACATGAAAAGCAGATTTATTATTAGGAAAGTGAAAATGTATCCTGGTTTCAAAGCCCTGTATTAAAATGTCAACTGATTATTAAATTAGATATTCATTGAAACCAGATCTTGGAATATATCCATGTGAAAATGAGTAAAAAATAATGTGCATCTTTCTGTTTTTAAGTTAAAGCATATCTAAACCCAAAGCACAAATGTAATATATTGTAGCTTACCAATTGAATGTGTTGGATGCATTAATTTTCTTTTTTTAGGCCTTTTTCCTTCATTTTCACCTGGTGATCCGGGCAGTAATACACTTCTAGTTTTAGGGATACTCCACTCTATAGATGATCATGACCATCCTTGGACATCAGCATTGTCAACCTGTCGAGATGGTGGTGTTAGATGGACTAGCATATATAGATGGACTTTACTAACAAATTAAAAACAAACACTTCTTAAGTAGTTGCAGCACCAGAATATGTTGTTTTTTCCTTTTGGGATAAAGGTTTTGCCTAAATGAATAAAAGCTGACCATTGTAAGCATCCCTGTCACATTTAAATGGTTTGACTCAGTCCTCTATCTGACACTTTTGCTAGACAGTTTGGTCTGTTAAAGGAAGTTGAAAAATAACAGACTTACTGGCCAGGTCACCAGGTGAAAATAAAGGGAAACAGCCTAAAAAAAGAAAACTAAATGCAGCCACCATATTTAAAGTGTATTTCCACTTTTGCAGCCAAGTTTGGATATCATCCATTTTATATTTGTGACATGTTCCCATTCACATAGCATAAGCTAAAAAAGTTTTAACTGCATTTACATGGGTTAGGGTTTTAAGGGTTGACATTTCTACTTGCTTATCTTTATTTGCAATGTTAGGAGAGGTTGTGAGGTATGAGGGGTCTGAGGTGGTTTGTCCATTGTATGTTAATTAAGTGAATGAGAGAAACATCTTAAAGATAAGATTTTTTTATTATTGTTTTTCTTTATGCTTAATGCAATTTAAGGATTGGTAAGCTGCAATATATTACATTTTTGTTTTTGGGTTTAGATACAGTACTTTAACTTTTCATGAGAGAAATATAGATATCGCCATGGCCAGCCTTCTTCCTAAAACTGCTGATTAGCTGGTTGACATCCTTTCCTCCAACTCACAAAAGCTGAAGATGAGTAAAACATCTTTGCATGCTTCAAAAAAGCAAAAGACTCACCATTCCAATTCCACCAGACTGCAGATCAATACAGACATCGGGTACAGGCTGCAGTGTGCTCCCACTTGTCAATCAATATCTCTCCAATCAGCCGCACGAAACCGAGGTCCATAAAAACCCAACTTTATTGTTGTAAATGCCATGCAAAATACAAGGTATACAGCACCATAGTATCTCTCCCACTCCAACGCCACTCACGCGTTTCACCACCTGGGCTTAATCATAGTGATATGGTAGAAACTATGGTGGTGTATACCTTGTATTTTGAACTTTGCATGGAATTTACAACAATAAAGTTGGATTTTTATGGACCTCGGTTTTGTGATTGAAGAGATAATCGTTGCATGCTTGTTAGTGACTGTATTGAAGCAAGAGGATCTTGATGGAAGCCAGGCATCTAGCTTTTTCAGAAGAAAAGATCATAAACAGCAACAACAGGAAGACTGTACAGAAACCATGCTGTTGCTTAAAATCTCAGGTTTTAGTTTTTACATTTCTTAAGTTGTTTCTTTTATTCTTGATTTGGCATAGTGAAGCCTACTGGGAAAAGACTAAAAAAAGTAAATTCATAGTATACACTTCAACACAGGAACATCAATGTCTGAGTTTATCGATATGTGGAAATAGCATAAGAATGGAGAACTGCTCAATGTGTTGATTATTTGCAAAGTGCAAAAGCCATAACCCTTTTGTAATTATTTGCTATTGTTTGTTTTTATTGTTTTAATGATGATGATGTTGATGATGCTTAGGATGATGATGATGATGAAGAATATTATTATCATTTATTGTTGTTGCATTTCAAAATATACACCACTCAATCCCCATAGTCGGACAGTACCGACCCAACCAGTCACATCGATCAGCTGCAGGCTCCAAACATACATGCTGGCGTAACAAAATCCTGAAATTCCAACGTAGAGCCGCATATCCGACAGTTCATAAAGGAATCAGATTTATTGAAAGTTTATACCATCCAAGTACACAGCAAAATCATCCTACACTGATCCCATAGCCTCTCACTCATTTCACCAGATAGGCTTAATCATAGAGCATGTGGGATGATTTTGCTGTGTACTTGGATGGTATAAACTTTCAATAAATCTGATTATTTCATTATAATTTATTGTTGTTATTATTATTATTCTAATCATTATTATTACACATCCTTTTATTATCTATGTATCAATAAAACAATATTATATTATTAATTTCATAATCCAAGCATGCCATCAATCAGCAAAAAAAAAAGCATCAAATAAATCACATCACTAATTTATTTACATTTTTTAATCTGTTATTTTCTTTAAAAACAACGAAGACAGAGTATCCTAATTAATATGCTTTAAATACAGAAATACAAAGACCTTTTGCTAAAAATATATACACATTTCATGCTCATCAATCTTATCTCTCCAAGTACCTTTAAATAATTATTCCTCCTCCTACTCTCTAACCTACCCATATGATGAAGGTGAATATGATCCACAATCAGAATATGCATGAGATAATTATGTGTCTCACAGGCTTTGTGACTTCAATCTTAACTTCAAGCATATGATGTTTTGAAAGATGTATGATTACATTTTCAATCCACTGAAAATGACCACAAAAGAAGCGTTTTATGGTTCCAATGTTTCCATGTAAATTCACATTCTGTCTGATGCTTATAGTTGACACATGGACTTAACTAACTGCATGTGAAATGCGCCCTGTATTTATAAATTTTAGGCAGAACAATGAATGTGTGCTATGAAATGTATCTAATTGATATCATGCACAATTTGCACCTGGTACATAACGGCGCTTTGTTGTACTTAGAATAAAAGTAGAACTTTAACCATAACTTCTTTTTCAGTTTTGGCCAGAGTGGGGAATGGTTAGATTCTCGGTCATGCCTTTATCGCTGTATGTGTCCCCATTCGAAGATTTTTATTCCATTTCTGTCTGACCCATGTGACTGCGTCAGCACATAGAACATCCTATAGCAAAGTAATCAAAGTTTTTTTCCCATTCTTTACAGAATATATTGCATATTTAATCTCCATTCTTGTATTATATAACCCCTAATTGTCACTGGACCTTGTGGCTATTTGCATGCACAGAGATGCTCCTGCACACTCAAATATATACTGATACACACGGGTAAACGGTACACCTGCCACCTAAAAACGGACACAGATATTCATACCGAGTTATTTTAACATTCTTCTAGAGCAAAGAAAAATGGAGCAGAAATAGTGATCTTGCTCATAGCAAGAAATTAGTTTTAATTTGTCATTCACTGAGAAAATGAACAGGGTTATTCACAAGGGGGTGAAGAGTTTGGAGAAGGCAGGAGAAGTGAACAATCTAGGACAACATAGCTGATTTGGAAATATTCTCCAATTCAGCTCACTTTCCAGTTCAGCTATTTTGGCCTAGATTGTTCACTTCTCCTGCCTTCTCCAAACTCTTCACCCTTTTGTGAATAACCCTGTAAACATATAGGATAGATATTCTCTGCTCACATGGTAAATGCAGCATTTGTAATACTTTCCCTACTTCCATAGTAAAGAATCCTGTGTTCAGATCTTGTTCGCAATAGGTATTGAAATCTGCCAGCACAGTACAGACAGGGTTAATTATGGTAAACATGAAGTTCCCACAGCCCTCTTACATAGCAGAGGAAAATTCAGTAGAGGTGATGACATCACAGGTCCTTCGACCACCGGAGCCTGGGGGAGAAAGGCTGCAGGACCGGTCTAGCAGCCAGGCGAGGTTGTGGATTGGGTGAGTATTACTTCTTTATTTCAGCCCCTAGAGAAAATGAGCACTAAACCCTTACAGCGTGGGGGTAGCCCAACTGCAAGGGTTAATTTTTCTAAAACTTGGAGTTCTCCTCTTAAAAACAATGCAGGAACTGTGGAAGAAAGTGTGTCTCCCAATCTTGTCGGTTTTGTATTCTCTCCCACTGGTGCAGAGAAAAGACAATACTGTACATTACGACCTCTATACCAACTTCCAAAAAATTAACTTTAAACCACCTAACCTTTGTTAGAACAATTTGGAGCCTTCTGAATACATGTAATCTTCACTTTCTCCTTGTGGTATTGAGATATGTAACTTCATCCACCCCCCCCCCCCCCCCCCCCCTCCATGAAAAAAAAAACTGCTGATGAGTTAATTTGCTGACTGAACCGAGAAAAGGTAGATGCCGCATGACAATGCCATGAACTCTAAAATTATCCATACTGCACCTGCTCTTCCATGGGGAGTAGTTCTGAATGCAGCATCCACTACTCACATGAAATAAACCCCCTGCAGTTTCTTACATAGGCAGAGGTGTAAATTCTATGGCTTTTGTGTCTCTCCAGGATGTAGAATTCATATTGCATATGTATAGACCTAAGCATATCTATTGCTAGTTTGCTACACACAAAAAAGATGAATCTATAGTGTGCAGTAATGACATTCACATTCCCTGTTATCATGCATGCAGTAACTTATCCCTGGCTTATTGTGTCTATGGTTAGAGCAGCTCTAGGAGGACCAGTTCATTACTTGTTTCTTTCCTCTTTAGCTTCCATACAAATAAAAAAACAAAAATGAAGTGCTGTTCCTCTACACATGAAGAAGCATTAGAGGATACGATGCTGATAGGTCGTACCTGGCAGTCTGGCGGCAGCTTCTAGTTCAGCATAGGGAGAGAGGGAGGGACTGGAAGCTTCAATGCAAGGAGAGGAAGACTGAGCAGAGCAAGACAGGAGGGAGCATCACTCGGGCTCATTGTGTGCTGCATTTCAAAGGACAAAGTACGGTATCAACACCAGCCAGCACTGTGCTGACCAATCACATCTGTTCACCGGGCACCAAGAAACTGCTGATACCCTGTGAATGGGCTGATACCATATCAAGGGGGCTCATACCACGTGAAGGGGTGCTGATACCATATAAAGGGGTGCTGATACCCTGTAAAGGGGACTGATACCATGTGAAGAGGACTAAGTAAAAGGCACAGCTAACGTTGTTCTTTCTTCCGCTATGGACAGCTTTGACTTGGCTCTCCTGCAGGAATGGGACCTGGATGACCTCTGGTGAGTGCAAGCTATGTCACTTTGCATGTTTCTTGTGTTGAAGCTTTGTGACTGCTCTTTCTCTCTATTCTACTCCTGGGAACCTTACTATTCTTCTTTGGAAGAAGAGAAATGAGCAGCCTTAGGGGCAGGGAGATAGATTCCTAGAAATGCCATTGGTGCGGCTGTCTATACAAGCGCTTTGCGAAGGATGCTAGCAGTCCCTGATGTCAGCCGGCAGGGGGCGCTGTGCTTATGGAAGCTGGTCTACTATAGGACACTACTATATTACTAGGGTAGCACTCAGACTTCAGAAGGAAAGACTTGTTTCAGCTGTTAGCTGCTTGGAGAAAAGTTGGAAGATTCAGATAAGACACTTGAACAGGCTGTGTGGATATAGGTGTATTTTTGTGACATGACAAATATAAAGCTGATGTGCTAGGATAATGTATGGCAACAGGCTTTTGTTCACTTCAAACTGGTTTTTGCATTCCTATACATGAGGATGCAAAACCCACTTATTGGAACTCATGGTAAAAAATAAAAAAAAATGAGAGCAGGCAGATACTGAGAAGCGGATTGGTTGCCATGGGCAAGTGCTCTAGATTCTGTCGGCTGCAGTTTTTATGAATTTCCTCGATATGTGTCTTCTGCAATAAAACAAAGGTATCTATCATGTTGCAATCCTGTTTAGGACATACACTGAGCTGCATATGCTCAGCTCAGTGTAACATTCTTGGCACATCTCTGTGCCAGGTTGAATGAACTGCTGTGCATATGTGCAGGAGTTATGTTGTCTCCTGCTGGCCAATCCAAACAGCACTCGGAAGAAGCTGCGGAGAAGCTGTTGGTGCCAGTGAAGAAGCTTGCAAAAAAAATTGCATCCCTGGAGTGGAGGTATTTGCAGACTTTAGTTCTGCTTTACAGCAGGCCAGAAGGAGGTCAAATGCAGGTCAAGTGTACCTGTGAATGAATTCTGAATCATTTCAGAAGCGTTTCAAACTCATGCCATGGACACAAACTTAAAGCCCATCAACACAATCTCTTAAGCCACACAATCCCTCATTCACACGAGAAAAGGCCGGCACGTACAGCTCTGTGCTGGGTGCACGGCCGTATCGGGCAGCTCCCGGGAAGGACAGGTGCTGCATGTGATTAGTACGCAGCCCCTGTCATTCTCTATGGGAGTACGCAGCCCTACTCTCACCCGCCCTGCACGTCCATGCGTCCATACTTGTACGCTGATAGGATGGATCCTGTCCGCGTCCGAGCCATGACACCCGCACCCGTACGGTCCTGCACGTGGGATGAGCATAGGGCTGTGTATGGCCGCGTACTCCCATAGAGAATGACAGGGGCTGCATACTAATCACACGCAGCACTTGTCCTTTCCCGGAGCTGCCCGATACGGCCGTGCACGCAGCACGGAGCTGTACGTGCCGGCCTTTTCTCGTGTGAACGAGGCCTAAAAGAGTAACTTCACTTTTGTTGAGAAAAAAAATCAACCCCCTATGGGGTTATAAGAATTTTAACCAGATCCCTACCTGTTTCTGTTCTGAAGAAATAGCTGTTTGTTTCACCATGTTCTTTCCAATGATTCCTGAATGGGAGGGTCTGGGTTCATTATAACCACCGGGTGCGCTTTCATTGTTCTAATGAGGAAAGTTGCAGTGTCTGCATCCCTTTAGAAGTAGTTAACCCTTAGAGACCATCTCACCAAAAATGAAATATTGCCTAAAATATTTTTACTTGTATCTTACTGCAGACTTCTGGGAAAATCAGTCATCCAATCACAGAAGCAGAAAATTACATTGCTAAGGGCATCCGTACACCAAATGTGTATTGCATTGCATTTTTAGAAAATTACTGCAGCGTCAGTTTAAAATGGGAAGGTAATTTCCTAATAACATTAAATTACAAAATGGCCTGTGCAGCAATTATTTTGCTATTTATTTATGTAAATTTTTATTTTGACTATTTTTTATTTTATTTTTTAAGTGGAGTTACCCTTTAAAGTGTCTATCTGTGTTTCCATTAGCAACCAAGCAGGCTCTCCCATTTATTTCCTGTAATGCCTTAGACTGGGCAGACATGGACGATTGTTAGTTCCACACAAAGATATACTGTATATACTGCTATCATGAATGCAGCTGCTAGACTCATTCACCTAACCAACGGCTCAGTGTCTGCAACCCCCCTCTGTCAATCCCTGCACTGGCTTCCAATAGCCCAAAGGATAAAATTCAAAATATTAACAACCACTTACAAAGCCATCCACAACTCCGCCCCCTGGCTATATCTCAAACCTGGTCTCAAAGTATCACCGTAACCGACCCCTCCGCTCTTCTAAAGACCTCCTGCTTTCCAGCTCCCTCGTCATCTCCTCCCATGCTCACCTCCAGAACTTCACTAGAGTCTCTCCCAACCTCTGGAACTCTCTACCCCAACCTCTCCATCTGTCTCCCACTCTGACTGCCTTTAGGCGATCCCTTAAGACTCATCTCTTCAGGGAAGCCTATCCCACCTCAACCTAACCACTAAACTATCACTTTATCAAACAATTCATCCCCCCCACAGCTATCTCCTCTTGTATCACTTGCCCCTCCCTTTTTGATTGTAAGCCCCCACAGCCAGGGCCCTCCTTACCATCTTGTCTTGAATTGTATTGTGATTGTAATGTCTTCCTTATATTGTAAAGCGCTGCGCAAACTGTTGGCACTATATAAATCCTGTATAATAATAATAAATAGGAGAGTGGCTCATCACAGGCTCACTGTAAAATCCCTAGGTGCTGGTCTGGCTCGTTGCAGTCCAGCAAATCAGTGAGAAAAGGAAATGAATCACTGCACTCGATGCTACAGCAATTTTTCTTATTTATTGGATAACAGCAGGGGTCATCTCTGACACGTTTCCTCCTGAAAAGTGTTTTTACATGCTATGGTTCAATACAAAGTGATTCACTTCTTTTCATGGGCGATTGTGCTGTTACACAGTTGAAAAAACATGGCACAATGTTGAGTCATAGTTAATACTTATACATTATCCTTTGGCATTATTATAGCTGGTTATTATACTGACATCTTGTGGTCGTTTTGGTTATTGCACCACGTTTTCTGTGTTCCCTCCCATTTATGATCTATTTCCCTTTCTTCATGAGGTTGTTGTTTCTGGTGTCATGGCTGACTGTAAAATGGCCACATGCACACGTATATGCTTGCTTGGAAACATTACCATCTCTGACCTTCAAATACCGTCTGTTTATTCATCTGATGTATCCTGTTGTCTGCTATATTCAATAAAACACTTTGTGGATGATAAAGGTATTTGTTGAGTTCAGCTATCTGATAAGGATTGTCCGCAGTGATTATATCTGCTTATGCAGGCCAGGCATAGAGGTCTCAACAAGGGATAAATTGCTAATACAACAATTGGAGTCAGAATTGCAATTATTAGTTGGGCAATTGAAAAGGTTGTGCAATCAAGGGATTTCATGTATGCATGGTTATATGGGATTAAAAACTATTTAGAAAATATTCAAAAGATCAAGAGTCATGCTTCCGGTTTCCTGCTGTAGTATTGTGGTTTATAGAACGGAACTGTTGTTATTATTATCTTGCTATTATTTATAGTTTCACTATCTTTCCGTATCAATACTTATAACAGAACAATTTGGTCAATAAAACAAGGAGGTGAACTCTTTGAACGGCCATGCTTCTGTAAGGTCTCTATCTCGAAAAGTATTATAAAGAAAGCTATCAAGGCTGTCATTAGCGTCTTTGTGTTTTGCAAGGCCCTAAACCAAAAAATGTAATAAAATTGGTTTATTATACTACCACTTGGGATTAATTGTGTCTTCCCAATCAATGAGCAAAAAAAATAATTGTTGAATTGCTTATGATCAAACTGATTTGGAACATGTGCTTATGTGCGGCGAGCAATTGCTTCATGGTGCTACTAAAATTGCCCATGCTTCCATTGCCTGTTTTGTTTTCCAATGGATGCAATTGTTAGTGGATTTTAGTTGTGCGATCAAGTGATTAAAATCTCCCATGTGGTCCAAACCTGAAGGTAGCCATACACCTTAGATTTGTCGTTCGATTTTTATTGTGCCGGCATCGAACTGTTGTTCGATTTCCATAATGCGCAAACCAATGTGGATTTCAATTATAATTCGTTAGCAATACTAACTAATACCGAATTTCATCGATTGACACATGGAAGAGGAGGGGGTTTGTTTTGAATTTTTTTCTTTTGTCTAAATTTTTTTTTTAAGTGTTTAATTTTTTTCTTGGGGAAGGGGGGGGGGGAGGGGAGGGGGCCTTCATGGATTCTTGCATCGGGGCCCTGAGGTCACTAGTTACGCCTCTGACTTTCTGCCTAAAGGTGCCCATACACCTTGCGATTATTGTTCCATTTCTTTTGTGCCCTCATCAAACTGTCGTTCAATTTCCGCTCGAATACCACATCATGCGCAGACCAATGTTGATATGGTTATCGTTCGTTAGCAATACTAACTGGCCAAATTTCGACGATTGACAGAACGGATTTCCATTTGCGCATGTGCAGTGTTCATGTTGCGTTTTTTTACGTACGAAAACACAACTGATCCATTGTACGATTCGAAAAATGTTTTCCAGCCTGACTGATGGAGGAAATGCGGCCAGTTGTACAGTAATTGCGATCGTTCACTTCCCATCAACTGTCCAATTATCGGTCGAAAACCCGATCTCGTTCGGAAATCGAACGATAATCGCAAGGTGAAGGGGCATCTTTAGACAACACTGTCTTGTTTTCTGACAGAAACTTTCAGGCAAAATCATTGTTTTGTGTCCATTTTTGTGAAGTGAGAGTGATTTACAGCTGCCCTACCACATATGTGTCAAAATTTCCCTCATTATAGCTTATTTGTAGGGCAGTATTAATTTAAAGACTTATGCTTGTAAAACATTATATTCTCTGACAATGTAATTTGTAGTGCATGACTTATCCTATCAGCTACTAGGTTCTAAACAGATATTTTTGCATACACACTCCTCTCAGCATGCTTTACATGCAAATTTACATTGTCTGTCGCTAAATTTAGAAATCTACAAGCAGTGCAAATCAGAAAAGAGCACATCAGAATGGCATTTTTGGAGTGACGGTGCTCTAGACTCTAAAGAACCCCCTACTGAGTGTTGCACAAACATGCTGGAAGATAGTTATTGCCAAAGACAGGAATCATGTAGCTTATAGCTTTCCTTGAGAGAAGCAGACCTCCGCTGGGTAAATAAAGGAACATTAATACAGTACTTAGCAGGGAACCTCCAGTAAATGAACCTGTGTGTTTTTGATGCCTCTTTGCATCAGGTTTGGATATCCGTTGTCTAATGAACGATTCTGATGCCTGCATATGAGAGTTGCATATTTCATGTCATGTTTTGTACAACAGTGTACTTTGATGTGATGTTATATGCGACTCCTCTATTACTATTTTAATGCTCAGTCTACCCAAAAGTGGTATTTTAGTTTTAGGGTGAGTATCAGATGTTGAGTCAGCCCCAGGCTTTTTATATATTGTGGATATTCTAACAGTTAGATCTCCCTGCCATAATTGCCAAGTGTGTTTCTGTCCTTCTTGGAGTTTTGGGGGTTCCTACCTACCTTATGTGTTTCAGCAGAACTAGAAACTCAGGTACAAATATCTCACTGAGAGATTCCCCAAGAGACATTAGAAATTGTTAGGTGGTTTAACTTTCCTGCATTGACTAAAAACTACGGATGCACCGATACCATTTTTTCGGTAACGAGTGCGATTACCGATATTTGTCTTTCTGTACACACCGATACCAAGTACCGATATTGGTGCGTCCGCTAGCATGGAGCTGGCTTTCCTGGCAATCAGGAAGCCGGGTGGCGTGTCATTACCTGCCACCTGGCTTCTTGATTGCCCAGCAAGCCGACTCCCTGCTGTTTGGCTGGCTCGATCCTGAATGGTAGGGAAGCCGCCTTCCCAGCCAATCAGCATAGAGCCGACTGTTTGGCTGGCTCAATGTCGATTGACCAGGAAGCCAGCTTCCCAGTCAATCAGCATCGAGTTGGCTTCCCAGCCAATTAGGAATCCGGGAGGCAGGTCATTACCCGCCCCCCGGGTTCCTGATTGGCCGGTAAACTGGCTCAATGCTGTTTGGCCGGCTCGATGCTGATTGGTCGGGAAGCCACCTTCCCAGCAAATCAGCTTGTAGCCGGCTTCCTGGCCATTCAAGAAGCCGGGAGGTGGGTCATTTGCCGCCACCCAGCTTCCTGATTGGCAGGGAAGCCGGCTCAATGCTGTTTGGCCAGCTCCATGGGCCGGCGACCGGAGCTAATCAGCATTGAGCCGGCCAAACAGCATGGAGCCGACTTCATGGGCTAATCAGGAAGCCAGGCGGCGAGTCATTACCCACCGCCTAGCTTCCTGATTGGCCAGGAAGCCGGCTCCATGTTACCTCGCGGCACTACCGGTCAGAGGAAATCTCCCTCTGACTGGAAGTTCCAGTATCGGGGAAGGTATCGGAGCATTTGGGCGAGTACTCATACTCACCCAGATACTCGGTATCAGCACCGATACTGATACTAGTATCAGTATAGGTGCATCCCTACTAAAAACTGAGCTATGAGTTTTGAGTGGAGATATGCTTTAAAGTAGTTTACCATAAGCCTACTGTATGTGTTGCTATATTAAAGTGACACTAAACTCAGGAGTTAAATCTTAAAAATGCACCTTAACTATTAACAAAATGCATCCTATTTTTAGTCACTGCAGATCCTCAAATCATCTCTGAATTCATGCTGACATTGTCCTCCCTTCTGGAGGGTGGCTACTTTTGTTCCCCATGGTCCCTGTGTGTGTTGTACAGAAGCCATCACTCGAAGCTCACTCCCGTGATAGACTACAATCTCAATACAAATTAGCTAACTAAAAATGAGATTGTAGTCTATCACGGGAGTGAGCTTGGAGCGGTGGCTACTTTACAACCCCAATTCCAAAAAAGTTGGGACGCTGTGTAAAATCTACATAAAAACAGAATACAATGATTTGCAAATCTCATAAATCCATATTTTATTCACAATAGAAAATAAAAAACATATCAAATGTTTAAACTGAGAAAATGTACCATTTTAAGAAAAAAATTAAGTAATTTTGAAGTTTTCGGCAGCAACACTTCTCAAAAAAGTTAGGACCGCGCCATATTTGCCAATATGTAGCATCCCCTCTTCTTTTAACAACACTCTGTAAATGTACGGGAACTGAAGAGACCAGTTGCTGGAGTTTTAGGAGAAGAATACTGTCCCATTTTTTCCTGATATAGGATTCTAACTGCTCAACAGTCCTGGGTCTTCTTTCTTGTATTTTTTGTTTCAAGATGCACCAAATATTTTCATTTGGTGAAAGGTCTGGGACTGCAGGCAGGCCAGTTAAGCACCCGGACTCTTCTACTACGAAGCCATGTTGTTGTCATAGATGAAGTATGTAGTTTAGCATTGTCCTGCTGAAATATAAAAGGCCTTTCCTGAAATAGATGTCGTCTGGATGGGAGCATATGCTGCTCTAAAACCTGGATATATCTTTCAGCATTTATGGTGCCTTTCCAGATGTGCCCATGGTTGCTAAAAAAGAATGTCCAATTTCGATTTGTCTGACCACAGAACAGTTTTCCACTTTGCAACAGACCATTTTAAATGATCTTTGGCCCAGAGAAGACAGCAGCGTTTTTGGATTACTATCAGATATGGCTTCTTTTTTGCATGATAGAGCTGAAACTTGCATTTTCGGATAGTACGGTGAACTGTGTTCCCAGACAGTGATTTTTGGAAGTATTCCTGATTCCATGCAGTGATGTCCATCACAGAATCATGCCTGTTTTTAATGCAGTGCCGTCTGAGGGCCCGAAGATCACAGGCATCCGATATTGTGTTTCACCCTTGTCCCTTGCACACACAAATTTCTCCAGATTCTCTGAATCTTTTGATATAATGTACTGTAGATGTTGCGATATTTAAAGTCTTTGCAATTTTACGCTTAGGAACATTATTCTGAAACTGTTTGACAATTTTTAGATTCAGCTTTTCACAGATTGAGGAACCTCTGCTCAGCTTACTTATGAGAAACTCTGGGGGGAATTTATTAAAATTGGAGCAGCCAGAATCTGGAGCAGTTGCCCATGGCAACCAATCAGCATCTCTCTTCAGTTTGCTCAGTTGAGATTTGAAAATGAGAGATAGAAGCTGATTGGTTACAATGCAAATCTCCTCAAGATTGTGTCTGCTCCAGTTTTGATAAATTCCCGCCACTGACTCTCTAAAGGTGCCCATACACTGTACGATTATCGTGGGAAATCCCGGGATCGTGCGATAATCGCAAAGTGTATGGAAGGCGTGCGACCGTTTCTACTGTACGATCGCACATCTTCCGTTGAACAAGCAGGCTGGAAACCCGCCGTGAATTGTACGATTCTCTGCGGGATTAGTGGCGTGCTTGTTCGACATTTGTCGAACGGGCTGGTGTGTGCACGTGCACACTGATCGCAAGTACGATCTGCCTGTCCAATAAGGCAGATCGTACGTTTTTTAAATTACTTCACAACCCTCGCAAGACAAAAGTCTTGCAAGGGTTGTACAGTGTATGGCCAGCTTAAGATGCTCTTTTTATACCCAATCATGTTACTGACCTGTTGCCAATTAACTTAATTAGTTGCAAAATGTTCTTCCAGCTCTTCCTTGTTAGTACCACTTACTCTGCCAGCTTTTTGTTGCCCGGTCCCAACTTTTTTTCGTGTTGCTGCCATCAATTTCAAAATGACCCTATTTTTTTCTTGAAATGGTACATTTTCTGAGTCTAAACATTTGAAATGTTTTCTGTTTTCTATTGTGAATAAAATATGGGATTTGCACATCATTGCATTCTGTTTTTTTATGTAGATTTTACACAGAGTCCCAACTTTTTTGGAATTGGGGTTGTACAACACACACCGGGACCATGGTAGGGATGCACCAATACCGTTTTTCCCGTATCGAGTACCGATATTTTTTTGGGTACTCGCTGATATCGAATACCAATACCGGCATCCATGGGCCCGGATTATCAGGAAGCAGAGTGGCAGGTCATGATTGACTGTGGCATCCTGATTGACTGTGAAGCTGGTGTTCTATATAAAGAACACCAGTTTCACTTTCCTCATGACACTGCGAGGCAGCCTGGCTTCCTGATTGGTCAGGAAGCCAGCCTGCCTAGCAATAAGTGAAGCCGGCTTCCTAGCCAGTCAGGAAGCTGGGAGAGCGGGTCACAACCCGCCGCCAGTTTCCTGATGGGCCGGGAAGCCGGCTCCATGCTCCCCGTGGCATTGCTGGTCAGAGGGAGATCTCCCTCTGACCGGAAGTTCCGGTATTGGGGAAGGTATCGGAGCATTAGGGCGAGTACGAGTACTTGCCCAAATACTCTGTATCACCACTGATACCAATACTAGTATCAGTATCGATGCATCCCTAGACCACGGGGAAGAAAAGTAGCCACCCTCCAGAAGGAAGGAAAGTGTCAGCATGAATTCAGAGATGATTTGAGGATCTACAGCCGAGTGATACACAAATAAGATACATGTGTGTTAATAGTTAGAGAACCTCCAGTTAAAGGAACTCCAGGATTTTTTAAAATTATTATTATTATTATTAACAAATGCAGTGGAACTACACCCGCACTCCAAGGGTTAAGTGCTTGTTTTGGTCTAAGCACAAAATAAAGAAAGAAAATTAACCTGATCCTTGGTCCTGCTTGCCTGCTAGACCAGTCCCCTGCAGCCTCTTCTCCCCGAGGCTTCAGCGGTCTAAGGACCTGGGACATCATCATGTCTAATGTAGATCCATTAGACATGAGAATACCAAAGGCTGGAGTATATTAGATGTGATGATGTCAGCAGCGCTTAATCTACCAGAGCCCGGGGGAGAAGAGGCTGTGGGGACCGGTCTAGCAGCCAGACACTACCAAGGATCATTTTTTTGCCCCTAAATCAAAACAAGCACCTAAGCCTTGCAGTGTGGCGGTAGCCCCACCAAAAGGGTTAATTTGAAAAAAATCTGGTTCTTCTGTAAAGGGCCACAGACTGAGCTCCAATGCTCTAGCTTTAGCTAGCCTTTTTTTTTTTTGCTGCTGTGATTTCAACAAAATGTAATCCTACTGGCGTTAGTGAGCATGCTACTTGTCTTTATTAAATTTTATATTTTCTGCCTTGTGAGAAGAAGGTCTGTTCTATAGAAGGTGTACATGTTTTGTGTGTGGGTGTACTAATTTCATCATAGAAAATGTAACAATTTTCCTTTATCTCTAGATGATTGGAAATATGTGACTAGCTGCCATTGTTCTCATTGTTGTCTACATGTATTCGTAGACAGCACCCATGCATCATTAGAAAACAGCATCCGTATACTACAGCTATAGAGGGAATGGGGTAGAAGCATTGTTTGTATTCTTGAGCTGGATGGATACAAATACGTCTTCTGTGCTGCTTCCTTTTTTAAAGACATGCCTCTTATTGCATTTATCAGATGAATTCCAGTAAGGTTTGTTTAGTTCCCTAATTCTAGGCCAGACTGCAGATATCTAAACTGGAGATTGATATAAGACAGCTATACATGAGTCAATGGACATCATACGTTATATCTCTCCACGTGAAGTGCAAGTGAAACTGTAAACTCATTGTATTGAGAGTATTAACACAGCAAACAAATTTATTTTGCTCAAATTTCTGATTTACTGAATATATTATGACAATTTCAGTAATAAGAAAAAGTGTAAAGATACATTTTTAGATAGTGGAGTCTAAATTAATTGGAAATCTAATTTAGAATGACGTGAAAAACTACTACACATTTCAGTGTAGTTTTATATTGATGTCTTCTTCATCCCTTGAAATAGACATACATTTGTAATAGACAAATACACGGTAACTTGTTGCAAAATAAACAGGTTTGTGAGAATGGTAATAAAATAGTGAGATACAAAAAATAAATAAAACAGTAGCATAAAGAGAAGATCATCATCTTTGGGAATGATCATGCCCTAGCTTTCCCTTTCAAAATAAGAGATACCACCTGGTTTAAGTTTCGTTTAAGCTTTTTTTTTTTATCTCCAGGAAAATGAAAAAAAATAATTTTGCAATGAGGCTCCCCCTCCACTGCAATGATTAAATGCTGGGGGTGGTTTTGACTAGGGTACCAGCAAAAAAGTACTTTTACCTACCTTATCCCTTGCTCTTATACATGCTCTTTCTTCCAAGGAATGGGTCCCCTGAAACCTCTTATCTTTGGTATACATGTAAATTTTGTTTTGTTCCGAATGGACATTCGTACAAATTTCTCGAATTTTGGACATTCGGATGCATTCCGAATGTCCGAATTTGAAGGAGTCCGAATGCGAATGACTCAGCTCAAAATGAAACTAAATCGGACATGTTCTCTGGCTAATCAGATCTTTTTGGGGCTGTTAGGGGGTTGAATTACAGATACGGTCATGTGACTTTGTTATGTAGTGAAAATTCAAATTGTTTCAAAATGAAACTTTGGATGGATCCAAAATCTGAATAACGAACAAAATTGATTTGAAATCCAGAAAAACAAAAGGAATACAAATCTGAATCAATATGAAACTAAGCAATTTTTTTGCGAAGTTACATGTCTAATCTTTGGCGCTCTATCTGGTGGTCACAGCTCTCATGTCATGACATACAATGCAGGACAAGCAGGTTTGAGGATGCTCCCCCAATGCTCTTCTCTTCCTGCTGATGCTCTGAGACATGAGAAAGCCTCAGGTGTCCATACTTCACTTATAAGTCAGGACTGCTGGTAGTGCATTGTACATGATGACATCAGAGCTATGACCTCAGGAAGGAGCGCCGAAGAGGACAGGCATCAGGGGACCTATTCCATGAAAGGAGGAGCCAGCAGAGCAAGAGATAATCTAGGTAAAATTCTTTTTACTGTTGCCCTAGACAGAAATGATCATTTAACCCTTGCAGTGCAGGTGAAGCCCCACTGCAAGGGTAGATTTGTTCATTTACTCATTCTCATGCTAAAGTTATTAGCATGAGAGATGCTTCATTTTCGCCTTGAAATATGGCAAAAATGGAGAGCTGAGAAACAGGAAAAATTGTAGTTATTTCCATGTTTGTCATAGAAATAAAACATGGCAACAATTTTGATCTCTGTGAATAGGTATGATAGTTTCTGTACAAACTGAGAACCTGGACAAAATAGTTGGCAAGAGATAAAGATTACATTAATCTATCACTGTCATGGTTGTCAAACAAAGATGAAATGATGGTAAAATATCCTGTGAGCTGGAGATGGGTAGAGAGCTGCTAGCTATATAAAGAGAGTTCCCACGCTGTCATCCAGCCAGGCATATTGCCTGGCTGTCAATTTCTCTCTGAGCAAGCATCAAACTCCGCAAATTTTTTGTAGTTTTACTCTTTTTTCAGCTCCACAGTCAATGTAATATCTGCTCCCAGGCACCAACAAAACAGATTATAAGCCAGGAGCCAAATACCTCATCCGAGGCTGTTCAATCCAGGATAACTTTACCGGGAATTAAGGGATTGGGACGACAGTATCCTGGAAGAGAAGTAAACCCCATCCATGGCTCTAACTGTCAGAGTCTCACTTCCTTTGTCATTTGTATATTCACTTTTTTTGTATCAAATATTTATTAAATGTTTTAAAGAATGGTACAACAACAATAAGATAAAGCAAAATTACAATAACAAATAAAAGCACAAGCGCTAATGAACACATCACAGCAACAGCAAAAGTAAAAACTTTCCAATAGTTACTTCACTACCAGTGACCTTAAATTGCCTCACCATCGAAACTCACACCCAATACACAAAACAAACTCAATACACAAAACAAAACAAGGGAAAGAAGAAAAGAAAAAAAAGGGGGGGGGGAGGGAAGGATAGTCCCACCTTAGACTCCTCTGCCATAAAATACATAACAAAGTATTTCCATTTCCGTGTTGATGCCCGTGTCCAGATCTTGGGGCGTCGCTTCCAGATACAATTGAGATTTTTCAAAGGCAACCAACAAGACCAGATTTTCGTATGCACATTCTATTTACCCTCATGTTGGAGGATAATTTTTTTCCATTAAACAAGTACGATCTATCTTACAAAACCACAAATGCAACGGTGGAGATGTCAATTTCCGCCAATAGAGGAATCGTTGCTTTGGCCGCATTGAGTTAGTGTGGAGTTATCGACTTTTTGTAGCGGCCAGTAGGTTCGTTGGCATAATAAAATAGGATTGTCCAGGGGTCGAACTGGACTGATGAACCTTGAATCTGCGCAATATACTCAACAACCTGAAGCCAAAATTTCTAGGCTAGGCTAGGACAACCAAATGTGTGCATGTGTTCCTATCTGGCCGCAACCTCTCCAGCAAAGCGCAGAATTGGAGTCATGGATTAGGCTTAAGCTGGCCATACACCTCACAACCATCGCAAGACTTTCGTTGTGCGATGGTAGTAAGCTCATTAAAATTTCGTACCACCTGCCCATCTTGGACAGGCAGATCGTACTTGCTATCATCGCAAGCCCTCCCCGCTGAGGGGAAGGCATGCCGATGATTGCAATGCTGAGCAGACAGTGTGCGCTTGCGCACACCGGCCCATGCGGCTTTCGTCTTCCAAACACGCTACCAACCTGCTGAAAATCGTACGATTTTCTGCAGTTTTTCCAGCGTGCTAGGAAGACGAATGTCGTGCGACCGTACAGTAGAGGCGGTCACACGCTGCCCATACACCTGCCGATTATCATACGATCGCGGGATCACCCGCGATTATCTTACGATAATCGGCAGGTGTATGGGCACCTATAGTTTAGCTGGCGTCAAAAGACAATGTGTAAGCAGTTTATAATTAATTGGGTTGCATTGACCAGGGATGAAACATGCTCGTGGTGCAAAATAATTATCTTTTGCTCCTCAGAGAGGACATGTTTAAATCCTCCTCCCATTTGGTCAGAAACTTCATTTCAATATATACTCTGAAGATGAAGGGGAGATGCAAACAACGCCTCTAAGGGACACAGGTCCTTAATAGCCCCTGGGGTTGTGGTAATGAACGTATAAAATGACATAATTGTGTATATCTCCAATAATCTGCAATTTCTATGGTAGTAGGATCCTAAATGTCCCTCAAAGGCTTAATCGTAGTACCATTCAAAACATGACGTAAGCTTAATTTTTTCCTTTAAACCAAGTATGAAAGTAAGGGTCCCATTTGCCCGGCAAGAAGAAAGAATGCCCTAATAATACAGGAGTATATATACAAGGTTTATGTTCTGCAAAACCATGTCCCAGATACGTAAAGTCATTCTAGAAAGTGGAGATGTACTGGTTGCTAAATGTCTATGAAATTTAGGGAGCCAGATCACATCGCACACGTTAGACTCACTTAATGCAAACTGGGTCCAGCATGACCCATTTCTTCGATAAATCAGAGTAAATCCAGTCCAAAACTCGGGGAAGCACCACTGAACGATAGCAATGTGTAAAGTCAACTAAGGCCAGGCCTCCCCTGGGTTTGAAGTGGGCCAACACCGAGCGGGCTATTCTGGGTCTAGAAAAATGAAAGTTTTGCAGGTACAAATTGCATTGCAAGTTAAAAAAAACAAAAAAAAACGTTTACAATTTGTGGTGTAACATAGCCCTCTCAGGATACAAGCATACTATTGGCTCTTTTAATTTGCTATTTGGTTTATTTAGCTTTCTGCTAAAGAAGAACTCAGGGCAAATAACAAATTGACCCTTGCAGTTTGACTACCCCACATTGCAAGGCTTAACTGCTCATTTTAGTCTAGGGACTGAAATAAAAATGATATACTCACCTGATCCTTGATCACACCTGGCTGCTAGACCGGTTCCCGCAGCCTTTTCTAAGCCCCACTGATGTCCTCACGTTTAACCTGCATTGGACTTGAGAATGCCGAGGAACATTCCACAACCAGATCAGAGGGGGAGAGAGGTGAGTGGTCACTGCCGCAGGATCGAGGATCAGGTGAGTGTATCTTTTTTTTTTTTTTAGACTCTAGATGAAAATGGGCACTTAACCTTTGCAGTGCGAGGGGTAGCCCCACTGCAAGGGTTAATTTGTTATTTTCCTGGACTTCTTCTTTAAATAATACATTGTATTTCTGCTTTGACCAAGGATATTGTGGGATTATGTTGATATTATAGCAATTATAGGTTGTTCAAGTATTAAAGCGGACCTTTACACTCAACAATCTAATTCTACCAGTGCACCCCTCCATGTATGATGAATAATAATAACATAGACATGTCAGGTGTAAAATGCTGTGATTATGAAATACTTACACTTGCAGAGCATTCACTTCCTGCTTTGACAGGGCAAAATGACTTCAATTTGCCAAAGCAATGCACACTGGGATTGCCTTGTCATCAGCAGAGCATTGCTGGGAAATCTCATCTCAGGGAAAGGCATTTTCCTCCCTTGAGATGATGTGCATGGTCACATGTCCTAGTCACATGTCAAGTCACATGTGCCAGATTTTCAGGAAGCAATAGGTGAGCTAGTAATCTGCCCTTAGTAAACATGGCCACTGTCAGAAGACTGGGAAAGAAAAGAGAAATAAGGTATGCAAACAATACAAAGCCTGCAATTATCTAGAAGTATGCGTTTGTAAATTGTCACTACTAAACATGTCCAATGGTGAGTTTGTTCTTATTTTAATGATATGGGTAAAGGTCCGCCTTAATGAGCTTGCCTTGTATCAGAGACGAGTGAGAATTTCTATCATGTTGGTAAATAACAGCAATAACAAACACTTTTAAGGCTCGGTCACACTAAATGCGTTAGGCTGCACTGGGCAGACTTGCCCAATGCAGTGCTAACGCATAGACAAGGCAATTTGCTTTGTGTCCTATGATGTCAGTTTATATCACTGCTCTGCAGTTGTGTGGGATATTAAAAAGTAGGATATGCAGTGCATCACAAAGTGCGGCAGTAAAAAGAAATGAAAGAAATGTCACTTCAATTAAGTAAAAAAATAACAGTGTGATGCGCTGTGATCAGCACATTGCACCACTTCCTTTACAGCGCACACCAGTGGCCGTGTGGCAGCGCGCACTGCTGGTGTAAATGGGCATTTATGTGTTAAAGGTTGAGGGTTTGTTGCCTGTCATTATTTTCCAGCATGATAAAAAATATTCTGTGATGGCTTAGTGGTTATTTTTTTTCTAGAGAAAACAGAACTGTTCGGTCACTGTGTGTTCCAGAATCAAACCACTACTCAAGTTACAATGAAACGTCAGAACCGCAATGGTTGCTATAATGACAATCCTAGATTCTTCGTTATTTGCAACTCTTGGTGGTGCCAGTACCAGTCTTTGGGGAGCCAGAGAGACAACTCTCCTTTAAAAGGACCCCATCACTACCTTGTACTTGGCTTATGAAATACATTTTTTCCAGACTGAGTACCAGTACCGATACTGATCCTCAAGTACTCGCCTATATCATTTGTTGATACTTTTTTGTGTGTCATGTGACAGTTTTTCTAAAGCAAAAAAGTGTATTGATTTTAGGACAGTGGTGGAGCGCCAGGGCCTGGTTGCAGCTGACACCGCTGCAACCCTAGTAGTTCTGCCACTGACTCCAAGCTGTTGAGGGAGTACAAATCCAATTGATACATTATACAGCAATGCAGAATACAATTAGCTATAGAGGACTACAAATCCCAGCAATACATTATACAGCAATGCAGAATGGCACCAGCTATAGAGGACTACAAATCCCAACAATACATTATACAGCAATGCAGAATAATGAGAAGTTACATATTCTGTGTTGCTCTGGGATGGCAGCCTGATGTCTCCAGGGTTTCAGGTTGCCTGTGGAGGGTCTCAGGAGGGCTGTGCGGGCTCTCAGGAGGCGTTGTGGGGTCTCAGGTGGGCTATGCTGTATCTCACCAGGGGTCTGGATAGTCTTGTAGGCGGGTGCAGGGGGGAAGTTCCACAGGAAGGAGAAGGCTGTGTGGGCCGGCAAGGTAAACAGGTGCTGCGAGGTCCCAGAAGGTTGCCGCGAGGTCCCCAGCAAGAGCAGGACTTAGGGCAGCCGCTCCAGTTTAAAAATTTAAAGCGCCAATATCGGCGCTTAGTATCGGGGCATTTTCACGAGTACCGGTATCAGCACAGATACTGATAGCGATGTTAGTGTATCCCTACCGCAAAACATTATATATTTTCTGAAAGCAGAGGCCCTTTACAATAAAATGGTAGATATTTGGTATGTCCAAGGCACCCAGACAGGTGAGCGCAAGACACATGGTGGGGGGAAAATTGAGTGGGAGAGGGTGGCTCCATTACTGGCATATAGAAGTCATCAGGCAGCTGTGAAAAGCTGGATGCTGGGAGTAAAAATGTAAACAAACTCCCAGTTGTTACTGGGCCTGGTGTTTGTGTACATGCTGGTTCTGCCACCTACGTAATTGTTACATTGGTGAAAACGAAGGGGTTAAACTAAGCATATGATGACAACATGGATAAGCAGAAGTTATATTCAGGGAAAACCACGTGTTAAAACAATCAGAAGGCAACTGAAGTTATATGAAAAGCTCACTCTTTACCCTCCTTCATTGGAAATCTCTATTGGTTATAAGGCTCCCTTTCACATAAGAGGATCTATAGAGAGGCCGAGGAAGTGGTAGGGGTGTTAACTTTTATATGGAAACTAGAGATTTGCATCAATTTTTAGCTGCTTGTATCTCTGGATGATTTGAATTTTTTGTTTTCACCGAAAGTCATCTAACATTTTTTCATGATATGCTGTGTGTGATTTGTACAGGTTTGTAGCAGGTTTACTTTAAAGCCAATGGATTTGGCATGCAGACACACTGGGGGCTTTAGCTGCCGTTGTGATGTGTGGGGCTTCTGGTGTGTCCCTGTGCCTTTGAGGAGGAATGGGATACCTCTTAGTGAATCTGCACCCAATTCATCCTTTGCTATATATGCTCCCAGATGGAGGCTCTCATAGATTAGAGTTAGGACCTCACTACACAGAAGGGCCTTGACGTGTGGCTTCCGCATATTTTGCAAAATTTGTGCAACTAAACTCTCTGTTTTTAACCCTAAAACTTAGACAGTATAATTTGTTCTTTTGCAGGCTAGCTGGTAAATGTGCTGGGAAATGTTTGATTTTGTTTCTCTAAAGCCATATGCCAGTTTATTTTCAGCCTTTCCAAATCTGGTTCCATTATTTGTTATCCTTTTGATTGTACCACGTTGTTGCTTTAATAAAACAGCCCTGGTGTATCGTATTTGGTGTACTTGAGTACTGTTAATCATAAGCAAGGGCTCACGTTGCTTGTTCGCCCAAAACACAAGACTTCCATATTAAACTGGAGTTTATTAGGCCTGGCTCATGGAAATTGTCAATGCAGAAGTAACAAACAAGAGACTTGTGAGCGATGTGCAATTTTCCTTACTGGCTAAGGATACACAGGAGTCAGTGGGGCACAGACTAGTATGCACATGTTAACAATAAGTTATACTGTATAATGTTCCAGTGAGCTCTGCATTAAGTACAGTTGTGATACAAATAATACATTAGGTACCCAGGTCAAAACAATGTGTGCATTAGAATGATTTTGAGCATCGACTGTTAGGTAGTGAATATATCAGTGAATACTGTTTAATTACGATCGGTAAATGTAATTTGAAGTTAGTGGTCAAAATGTTGATTTTTAGTTATCCATCATAAAAACATTTTGTAGTGTATTTAGTTCATGTTGTATTACTATGCATGACATTTCTCGAGTATATAGAGTACAAATTTTGCTTTCCTGTTTGTCATGTTTTGTTGTGCATGTACATCATGCTGTGGAATAAAATGCAGGTGACTCTACAAGGGTCCTGGAATTACCTCATCACTGATCTAATTTTAGCTCCTGCTTTCAGCTTAAGATTCTGCAGTCTGGTCAACGCTGACTGAAAATGAGTGACTGATTTATTTCAGATCATATCAGGTCATTTGACATGCCATCATATCTTACATGGCAGCAGAGCGGAAGCTGCAATGCGGTCATGTTTGTACTGCTACTGTTATTTGCATGAATAATGTACATGAAATATATTTCTTTTTACTATACAGTATTTTAATCAGTGGGAGTCAGGTACTCCAGTCCCCTACACAAAAACAAGCACTTAACCCTTGCGAGGCAGGAGTAGTCCCACTGCAAGGGTACTTTTTTTGTTTGCCTGGAAATGGGCTTTAACCCCTTGCTGTCTGCCCATCATAAAAAATACGGGCAAACGGCGGATACTTTTCGGCGGGTGGACGTACATTTACGTGATCTTTTTTCTGCTTGCGGGCGCCCCCTAGCTGTTACCAGCTGTTACATACAAGCATTTGGCCGATCTCTTGTATGACCCTGCACTGTGCGGCCCCCCCTCTGTTGCCGCTGCCGGTTATCCCAGGCACCGATGTTCCCCCTGCGGTGCCCGGGACCGAGAACACCGGCACATCAGCTACTAGTAGGAGAGATCAGAATTTCCCGCACCAATGATCTTTCCTTTTCTCTTCTCTGGCTAGCTTCTTCTAGCCAGAGAAGAAGCTGGTGAAGCAGATATCTGCTTCATCAGCTTCTTTGGAGGTCCCAAGGTGACATTAGGGGTCTTGTGGACCCCTGATGTCTTCATAAAGAGGACCTGTCATTGTTTTTTGGCTATCACATAGGTGACGTTTTAGCCCCCTATGTGATAGCAATCAAGTTAAGTGTAAAAAAAAAAAAGTAAAAAAAAAAAAAATGAAAGTCTCAAAAATAAAAAACACCCCAAAAAGTTTTAAGTTCCCCGCCCCCACGTGCCAGCACTATACGTAAATACGTGTTGGGTGCGCCTAAGTGTGAAAACAACGATTACGCAAAACATGTTACATATAATCGTCGGAGTGTGAGCAATAATTTTAGGGCCATTAATCACTGATAAGACTAAATTGATGAGCGGTAAAAGCTTTTACAGCGTCGCCTATGGCCAATTTTGGCATTGTTGTTTTTGGTGATTTTGCAGGCACACACAATTTTACCATTTATTTTACCAAAAAAGTGGGTGCTGATAAATGTTTTATAACATAATGTAAAGAAAACTGTTTTGTTTCTCAAAATTTTCGGTACTTTTTTCATTATATATAAAAAAATAAAAACCGCAGTGGTAAATAAATACCACCAAAAGAAAGCTCTATCTGTCCCCAAAAAATGGTATAAAATGTATTTCAGTACAGCGTTGCATGACGGAATAAATGTCAAAGTACCGCAGCGCCGAACACTGAAAAATGACCTGGACAAGAAAGAGGGTTTAGCAAGTGGTTAAAGCAAATGGGCAAATCAAATCTTAACCCTTGCAGTGGGGCTACCACCACATTGCAAGGGTTAAGTGATTATTTTGCCTAGGGAACGAAAAAAAAGTTATACTCACCCAACCCATGATCCGGCTTGCTCATAGCCCGATCCCTTCAGCTTTGCTCCCCCTCCGCTCCAGCAGTCTAAGGTCCCGTGAGTCATAATGATTAGACATGTGGACGGAATAAAAATTTGTTTCAGACAAAACAAATGAAAACGAAAAACATTTTCATTCGTTTTGTCAAATGAAATGATGCTGTTTCGTGGAGACAACGAGCCTCAGAATCCAAAACCGCACATTGAAACTGCAGAATGAGCGGCGGCCATAACATATATTATACGAAAACTATATTCAAGCACATATCAATTCGTTTGCAAAACATGCAGCGGCCATATTGGCCTCCAGCGCGTTGTGCGCATGCGTGCCGCCATCTTGGAGGCCGAGCGCAAGACGTCACATGACACTGCACGTATGCGGCTTCTGGTGATGTCATGCACATGTTTGGGCACCACCATCTTGGTGTATATATTGGTGTACACCAAGATGGCGGCGCACAAACATGCGTATGATATCACCCGACTCCACGCACACGCAGTGTCATGTGACGTCATGCACTCCACCTCCAATATAGTTTTCGTATATTTGGGCATATAATACATTTGTTATTTTGGATTTGGACGAACTGCCGAACCATCTGAGTTTCGTTGATTTGCAGGCTCGTCTAAATCCAAATGCACATGTCTAATTATGTCCAATACACACTGTATGATGTGTGTATGCCACTGAGAACATGATGCCACTGAGGGAAATACCATCGCTGCAACAAATGGGGAGAGAGGCTACATAGAGCAGTTTAGGAGCCTGCTGGGAACGTGACCGGTGAGTATAACTCTGTTATTTTAGCTTCCTAGACAAAATGGGCAGCCCTACTGCAAGGGTTAAGCTTTGATTTGCCCGGAGTTGTGCTCTAAAGCTAAATAGAGCTGTGAGTAATGTATCTGTCAATATCTCTGTATTGACATCTGGGAACAATGGAGGAACAGTCAGAGGTTTCCAGGCTGCCTGATGTATCCTTCTTTAAGCTTTTTGCAACCATATAGAAAACATAAGCCACTTAGCTGCCATGTAACTTTACTGGATCTGACTAGCCACAAGTGTAGGTCCCCTGCAGTTGATCTTTTTCCCATTACCAACCTACCATGCCTTGTTCTGCACTGTGTGTTTATGTAAAGGCGGCCATCTTGGTAGAGAAGCAGGGCTTTGCTTCTTCATGTCAGACCTATCTCCTGGTGACTGTCAATTTGAATTGGAAAGGAAGGGAAGTATTCAAGACACAGCGGCTGAGGTTCACAAAGCACATATCCACAGAATTAATTAAACAGAAGCAGAGAGATGGATGGAGTGCACAGTCCTCTCCAGGATGAATACAAGTAATCTCAGGCAGCAGTGCCTTAGACTTCACACGACAGATATTCAGCTATATGGCTGTAGGCACAAGAGTGCTAGGCACCTTCACATACCAGAAAGTGCACTGCTTTTTTTTTAGCAGGTACTCAAGACAAAAGGCACTTTTCATGGTACTACTTAGGCACAATTAACATTTCTAGATGTTCTCTGTGCCCAAACTTCACTTTTTAAGTTCAGGTCTACTTTAAGCGGACCGCAGGTACCAGTCAGACTCAGCCATGAAACCCAAAGACATTTTATGTTTTTGATCATACCTAAAGTCCCCATACATATCTTCCAGGCTGTATGTACAGGCAGTCCCCGAGTTACAAACATCCAACTTACATACAACTCCTACTTACAAATGGAGGCTATTACTGTACAGCAGGGGGTCCCAGGCTGCAGCCAAAGTGTAACACGCAGTATTTCAGTAGTTGTAATGCTACCGCGTTTGTGCCAATGAGGAGTGCCCGCCTTTTTGGGTCTGGTTCGTAGTACTGTAGTACATTACAGGAAGTTGGTTCTTGTTAGACGTGCAGATTAGGGGTGGCCGCCTCTTCTTCCGGGTCACTGTGAAGTTTTTACAGCTGTCTGTATCATTATTAGAAAGATTTACTCTCACGTCCTGTCCTTGAGACAACAGGAAGTGAGAGGAAATCTACCGCTAGGAAGGGAAATTCACTCCTTTAAGGCTGAGTTCACACCTGAGCGGGTTTTTTTGTATGCTCGTTTTTCCGCTGGTTTTTTTTGCGTTTTTTCGTTCAGTGAAACTCGCGTTTCACTGGCGGTATGATTTTTTTGTTTGTTTTTTTCCTTTATTTTCTCTATTTAAATTTTTTTTATTTTTTTTTAGTTTCACTTTTAAACTTCCCGCCGACACCGCCCCCCTGTGACGCGGCCGCTCGCAAGGGACGGAACCCGGAAGTCGGCAGCCGCCGAAGACACAGCGGGGATCGGAGACAAGGTAAGACCTGTACGCTGTATTCCCGAGTGTGGCTCGGGGTTACCGATTTGAGGTGAAATATTCTGAACAGGGGCACACACGGCAAAAGAGATGTTACAGGGGGTTAACCCTTCCCTGTGCTATCCAAAATTAAAAACTTTTTTTGGCTGGAGTTACACTTAAAAAAATGTTCATGTTCCAACTTACATACAAATTCAACTTAAAGGAGAACTATGAGGTGAGTGCTTTTCACTCACCTCATAGTTCTAGCCGACCTGTGCCGATGAGACTGTCCCAGGTCGGCTCAGTAGATCGGGAGGTGAGCGAACACATCCCGGCGTTGCAGCTCACGGTATACTGAGCTTAGGGTGCTAGTTTGTGTCCTCCCGTTACCCTAAGGAGAACTATGGGGAAAAGCCTTAACCCCATAGTTCTCCTTTAAGAACAAACCTAGAGATCATGTCTTGTTCCCGGGGAATGCCTGTACTGTTATGTTGCATAATCGCTGTAATGCACTGTAGAACGCCTCTTATTTATTTATTTTAATATATCAAAATGTACATATCTCCTAGTTGAGAAGGTTCTGCAAGACACATAACAGAAACTCAATACAAACCAAAACAGATGGCTGTGCATGTTCAAGTCAATGGACTTTGTTTTTCGTGTAATAATTGCAGAGCAGCCAACTGCTTCAAGACAGATTTCTCTGATACAGAATAGGGATTTGGGGAAATAGCTGTTTACTAAAGAGAGACCTCTCTGCTACTTTAGATCAATTTACAACACTAAAACTTTTCTCAAGAACTTAATTTGTCTGATAGCTCTAGTCAAAAAACAAATGAACTGTTTAGCAAGTAGTATTTTAGAAAAAATTACCAATTTGACATAATATTCACACTTCATCTCCAAAAGACTTATGCCTTAAGAGTGCTTGTGTTTTTATTGCAGCGCTTCCCACAGGACCACTTAAGGGAAACCAATTTTCAAACTCATTATAACTGGCACAATTTTGTCAGGCCAAAAATAATTTACTGCAGACTTGGGTTTAGCATATCTCACTTACATTATTCTGCTTGCCACAAAGTATCTGGATAATTATACTTCAATCACATTTTCACAGTACCTCTGTGTACGATTTTCTACAAGTCTCATATTAACATCTAAAAAAGTGATTCTGGGAGACTGGAATATGATCCAGTTACTGAAATGGTAGGAGGTAATTGTAGGTTCAGGTTTCTGAATAGGATCTTGCAATCTGTCAATGCAAAAGTAAATGAATGTGAGTGTTTAATTTCTTCACGCTGTCTCTCCCTTATATCACCTGGATGAATTTAAATTGTATACATCAAACAAAGCCTAAAAAGCACACGTGGCACTTTCAGTGACAATATTAAAAAAGAGGCGTAAGGGCTTGTAGGGAAGGCAGGTGCTGTCCTTGTATGTATTTTTATGCCTCTTTGCTGTAAAGTTTACCCATACAGTAAAGCCGCCCCCCCTCTTCAATTTGACAAGGGGGATAGGAATAATCAGTAATATTTGCCCTATTATTACCTTATTACGCTCCCTCATTCTTCATCTGCACTGTGTGATTGGTCCCCCAAAGCTGCTTCTCTTCACTACTCCACTGGTCTTAGGCTGTTAGACACTGCAGGATCAACAGTGCCTGCTACTAGGGAGCTATGATTAAGGTCAGTATATGTACTATTTTAAAGTCCCTCTAGACCCTTGGTTCTCAACTGGTGGGTCATGACCCAAAAGTGGGTCGCGACCCTGTGTTCAGTGGGTCACCACATGCCTTCCACCACCCAAGGTGAGAGGCTGCTCCGCCCCCTCCAACACAGCACTGTCAGTTCTCATGCCAAGTAGCCATAAAAAATATGCTTCCCGATGCAGAGTGTCAGCTTGAGGTGGGATGGGATGGGGCTATGGCCGCAAAAGGGAGCTCCATTCATATGTGCATTGCTTATGGTACTACAATGCCTTGCGTTCCATTGCAGTGTGACTTGGGTCACGACTTAATGACCAAGAAGAAATGTGGGTCCTGGGGTTACACATGTGGTGAACCACTGCTCTAGACAATAAAAGTTAATCATTCTGTAGTCCAAGAAAAGAACTAGAAGAGCTCTTTGTGATGACACAGCAAGTGTGCAGAGGACACAGAACGGATCTGGATTTAGTGCATGGATGTATTTTACAGCTTTTGGCTTTAAAACCAGCCTTTGATTTGCTCATTTAGAGTAAAGCAGCATGTTTGCTTTACCCCCAAAGCTCCAACAGCATATACTTACCTGGACTTCCTGTTCAGTGCTGGGAGCTGAGGAAAACACCTGGTGACAGCATGTGGCCAATCACCCCTGTCACTTGCATCCTGCGTTAGCTATGGCTCGGGGGCTGAACAAAGTGGAAGGAGAATGAAAGGAAGGTAAATAGATGTGTCTGTGGTTAGCTGCATTAAAGTGAACCTGTTGTTTTGCCCTGAAGATTTACTTGGGGAAGTATAGTTATCTTTTAGGGCTCATTCACACTTTTCCATGTACATTAATGTACACGCAAATGCATTGCATTGCATTATGTTATTTTGAATGAGAAATTAATAAGCCTTAACTCATTGAAAAAAAAAACCTGCACTATTTTTGGTAATGCAGTGCAGTACAACGATCATGATTTGCATTGTGGTGCATTGTAGTGCAAGTATGGTGCCCACTGCTTTTATAGTGCTTTGGGGTGCTATTCAAAATAAATGGCACTGTAACAAGGTTTGTGAGTTATGGCAATGCTTGATAAAATGTTACTGCAGCACATAAGTGTGAGTGGACCCTTAAAGTTACTGTTCTTATAAGCTGTGGCCACTTGTGAAAAAGAGATTGGTGGTTTGAAAATCCAGTCCCTGCATGTTTGTTTTATAGGATGATCATGACGTATAAATGCACACTCATTTTGACCAAGCATGCATGTTTATACATTGAAGACAAGTGTATGGTGGTGGCTTTATCTGAGGAGAACAATTGTCATATGTGGAAAAAAAATGAGGGCAATTTTCCTGTGAGATTGGTTTGCCAAGGTGTTTCTGCAAACATTAGATAGTGCCCCTAGACAACTGTTAATCAAACAGATGTAGATTTAACAACAATTCAATGCCTTTGTTTAAAAAAAAAAGGTTTAACTGAACAAACAGCATTTTTATCGGTCATTGCTTTTACCTGCAATTACGGATTTCCCACTTCCTGGTTGAGTGAGGCAATGGTGATGTAGTCCTGGTAACACAAATGCATCATGGGAAAGCTATATCACAGGAACCTTCCTGGGAAATCTCATCTGCAAAATCTCTTGAGATCTCGGGAAAAGGCATTTTCTTCCCCTCAGATGATGTGTGCTGTCACAACTTCCAGGAGGCTGACCCAGAGTTCCAGGAAGTAAAGGGAGATGGATCAATCAGCATCTGTTTGTAGATTGCCATTACTAAACATTTCTATAGGTGCCTTTGTTTTCATTTTTAAGATAAGGGTGAAGTTCCTCTTTAAGAGTGTGACCACTGATCCTTCCTTGATCAAACTAACCGGAGACATATGTCTATGGATAATCTTATTCTGGCAATACATATATGGATGTTTAATGCAATCAACCATTCAATCTAATCATATACTGTATTCGATAGATATCATCGTTATTTTTGATATAACAGCAGTTGTAAATTTGTCTCAAAGATGTGATTGCTTTTAATGAAAAAGTGCAGTTGGACCCCTGGCTCAATTATCAATCAATTACCTATAAAGCAAATCTTTTTTTTGCTTGTTTTTGATGATGGTTGAAACTGATTTTGATGATGGTTGGACAAATATTTTGAGTGATTACTCACTAAAATAATGAGACTTTCTCAACCCATTTGGTTTCATCATTGATTCCATGTCATGAACTCAGTGGGATTTAAATAAAGGTGGAAATGATCAATATTTGTTAGATTTCCATGGAATTTTAAAAGAATTCATGTATTACATGATCTGTGTATGGTCAGCATTAAACATTGGTTATAGTGAAATAAAAATAGCTCATGAAGTGAAAAAATAACATTAGTACCCATAAATTTGAATTTTCTTTTCATGTTTCTTACATGTACTTGCTTTGCCTCTTAGCTTTCCTCTGTAGCTGGTTTGTTAATAATTTAAACCGTCAGAGCCCAACCAAACACTTTCCAAAAGGTGCTCAAGTAAGTCTGCTCAAATGATAGGAACACATATTAAATGCAGGCAGGCAAGGTTACAAGAGGGCTCTTATGTCACAAACTTCGGCCAGCGTATCCAATTGCAGACTACTGTATGAAATCCAAGCATATTGTTTATTTCCTATTGTGTTGTAAGTGGACTATATAATTTTTGTATGTGGTAGTACTGTGTAGTAGAAGTTATACTGACTCCACATTGCTTAATTTCCATTACAACTAAATGACCTGCATAGCTGATTAAGGCCAGATCCGATATAACATACGTTGTACATGATATAATGATAAATATGTTTATATAAATGTAGCACTCACCTCCGAATAACCTGGGTCATCACTAACATGTCTAGGGATTTTGGTAACCAGCTTCCCCACTTGCATTAACCGCCCTCTTCTGGTGACGGACAGAGTTGAAATCCAGGCTAGAAGTATGATGCTGAAGAACTTTATTAACATATTCACACTGGGAGAGACGGTATAGGGACCTAGACATCCAGGGTTGCACAGACACATACTCCAGGCTCACCAGTCCCTTTTAATCATTTAGTGTAGATTCTCTTGAAGCACAGTAGGTGACACTAGGTATTTGAGCAGCTGATGAGCAGGGATTGGCCTAAATCCTCAGTAGGAGAGGCACCAGACTTGCTCCTGAGGTCCTCTATATTCCAGGCACCGCCAGCAGCCATCAGCTTCCCTGGTTCTCCTAATCCAACAATAGCAGAGGCCTCCTCTAGATTGAGGCCTAGCGAAACGCTTCCCGCACTCAAGTGCTCCCACCCCCCAGGCTTGGCCTGGGGGCAGGCTAGACAACACCCCAACCTGGACTAATCCATGGCTGGAGCCAGACTGAGCACATGGCAACTCCCTGGAGTATATGTGCCCTGTCCCAGCATGCAACACTGGCTGTGAGAGCCCCAGTGATTGGCTGGTGAACTGCACACACACTCACAGTGCCCCTCATTGGCTGTCCCACACTGCAGCAGAGTCATATTCCACTCAGGTAGGTACAATCAATGCCAGATCACCTGGAATTAACCAGATAAATGCCAACTATAATTCATCCAGACTGACTACAGCTCTGGCAACCACTAAATTTCTAGTAGCCAACTCAAAAAGGTGATGGGGCTACATTTACATACTGTAAGTATTCAGTGTGCTATGCTAGTGTAACTTTGGCTGACTCTACATATTTAATAGCTGTGCAATCACTGAGAAGTTTGATTCCAGTGGGTAGAGTCAGGTTTCACTATTAAATATCTGTAGCATGCTTCTGGTAAGGTTCTTTGTCTATGGTTTAGAGCTGTTGTCTGGTTCCTAGCTTGAAGCAAGGCCTTGAGAGTTTGGTCCTCAGGAGTTAAGAGAAAGCTGCTTAATCCCATTGATGAATAGGTTATTGAGTATGTAACCTATTCCTGTTCAGGAACAAATAGATGGGGACACTTGAGCATGCACAGGAACCTCCACTGGTCTGACTGCTGCAGTCGTCTACCTGGTAAAGAGAAAACACATTAACTTTTGTTGTATTGAAGGCTACTTCTGCCTGTTGTGTGCATGAAAGTTATCAGCAACCATCCAGGGACTGTGAGCCAGAGACATTGTGCTACTACTAACTTTTAGGTATTCCAAACCTTTCTACCAAGTTTGAAAACAATCCAATGACTGGACTGCTTGACTTCTGAAGATAATCTTCATGGAGATGAGGATATCTCAGTTGGGGTCCCACATGCACAGACAAAGTCCTACTTAGTGGAGGCAATGGAAGAGAAGGGTACAAATTGACCTGCATCACCTGAAGCAATTGTGGAAAGATATCTGTGACCCTCCACACTTGGTGCAAATGTACAGTAGCAACTGTGAAGACATTCTGCTCTCTGTATTCTGTGACATAGCCAGCCACCAAGTGAGCTTTCGGTGGATTGGGTTTCTGGTTAGACCTGTGAGGAAACCATCTGCTTAGCTTTGCCTACAAGCAGTAGACCTGCAACCACCACTAAGACATCAGGGCACATCGGTGAATAGTGAGTCCATGACAGAGGAGTACTGGAACAGCTATCATCTGGCTTTGAGACACAACCAGCTGCAAGATCCCTTCATGACATCCGATGATGAGCTCTCTGGGAATGCTAGTGGGGCAGCTAGTGACATAGAGCCTGATGTGGATGTGTTTGAAATATATTCAGCAACCGAAAGGGGCTTTATCCCAAGTGTGTACCTGGGGCTATCAGGTGAAAGAGGGAATAACTGATTACTTTAACCCCAAAATTACCACTGTTCAAACACCTGAACTTGATCTACCTGATTCCGTTGTAGCAGCAGCTGTGCAATTGGAGGAGTGAGGGCGCAAGGAAATCCGAATGGAAGCTTTATTTCATGCTATCTGAAACACTCCCCCTTGCAAACCACTGCCCAAGCATTAGCCAAGAAAATGTCCAATGTGTCTTTTATTACCAGATCGTCTGATCCTCTTACCTTACCAGAATTAGGAATTTTTGACAAACTAACCAAGTTGTCCTGATTCTAATGAATAATTAACAAGAAGGGTTATGGGTAAGAATGAATATGCCCCTGGGATAAGTGGTGTGAGGAAGGAAGGTGTGAACAGAGAAGGATTTACCTGTCATATCATACAGATGGAGGTTTTTGCAGATGGGAGTATGAGCTCCTAACCATTATGCTTGAGTTAACTGTTACTGTTTTGCCAAGTTTGCAAGCCAGGTTATCTCAATTGGGGGTCCAACTTGCACACACAAGGCTCAACTGAGAAGTTATTCAGTGAAGTCCCTCCAGAACCACCAGGATTTCTGCCAGGACTTTGGAATCCTTGCCAGTACTTCCAGGGGTACTTGCAGAATCCTTGCCAGCACTTCCAATGATGCTGGCAGAATCCCTGCAAGGATTTCCAGAACCCCTGCCAGTGCTTCCAATGGTATTTGCAGACGTTCTGCCAGTACTTCCAATGGTGCTTGCAGAATCCTAGCTAGGGCTTCCAAAGCTCCCTGAAAAGGATACTGGACATATTCTTTGATCCAGATGGTATTTAGGCATCAGCCCTTAAAGTGGCTGGTGCTGTGTCCTGACCATTCTGGTGTTTTCTTGTCCCGTTCATGACCTCTGCCTTCACATGATCACTCCCTGCCTGGCGCTAGCCACAACCTCTGCCTGGACCTGACCACTCTCTGCCTGACGTCTACCATGACCTCTACCTGGGTCTGCCCACTCTCTGCCTGTGACCTGTCCTTACCTCTGCCTAGAATGGACTATTCACTTTCTTGTCCCCTACTGTATAGTCTCCACACAGTAGGCCTCCTGTCCTTGCTCATCCCTTGGTTGGGCAATCCAGAGGGCTGCGACCTGGTACAGCCCACATCAAAGAGCTCCAGGACACAGGAGGGCTACTGGCCCATCTCGACCATCAGGAACTCTGGTGAAGACCAGCTGGTCATTAGATTCCATGCCTTGAGTGAATTCACATCACCTGCCAGGAGCATGTGACTCTCCTCTTAATAAATGCTAACCATCGTAAGCACCTCTGTCAGTGTTAAATAGTTTGTCTCGACCCCCTATCTGCCACTTTTGCTGGACCGTGGTATCTACATGATTGGAGTTGGTTTTTATTTTACTGTGTTTCAAGATCCACTTAGCATCCATATGAACTAAACATTGGGACCCATACATATTTCTGTCAGGATTAATAAGTGCTCAGAAACAGGGTTTTGGCATCCATGTGTGCATAATCACTTCAAATGGTGTGATTAAGAATGCAAAGATCAAATATTAGACCCTAATTATTCCCTTTGGCAAGAAGGGTTTGTGCATGTGATGCCTTTTATTGAGAGGGTTTATGTCAGCTTTATGACAGAGCAAGATGAACTTTATGATATCCTAAAATGAAAAAGTGCAGGGAACAATAAATGTGAAGCAACTGGAATATTTGCTTTTTTTAATCACAGCATTGGCATTTAATAGAACCTTTCCATATGGGTGATTGACAGCTGTCTTTTAATTCCTGACTCATTTTAATCATCGTTCTTTGTTTGTTTGCTAGTATTATAGGTGTTTGCTGGTTTGTTATAAGCTCTGATGATAAGATGTTTCAATTTTAAATAATGTATGGCAAAATATCAACAGTGTACAGTGGCTGCTAAAGCACCACTGTGTATAAATAATTACTAATTATAGTTCAGTGATTCACAGTTAAAAATCTCTCAATACAATAACTTGTTGTCGTTCTAACAGTTTGAAATGTTCCTCTCGGGAAATGAAGACAATGTAAGAAGAGCAGGGATCTAATAAATGCTGGCATGACAGTAACTGAGTAAAATTAATAGCTCCTAACACCCATAATTAAGGCTGGCACTGAACAGCTACTGTTTTTTTATGTAATTGGAATGCAGTAATCAATTTTTATTATCACCATACCTCTTGTTTAGTTTTTTAGCTATTAAATAGGACTGTAAGGGATTCAAATAAAGTTTTGTAAAAGAAAAAATCAGTTTTGCTACATATATTACTAGGATTTTTAAAAACTTTTTCTCATCAAATCAAATCATTTTTATTGTGATTTTCCAAGTTATATACATAAAAGACAAAACAATTATCCCATAGTCTAAATTTCTGCATATCACAAGACCACCAACAGGCCAAAGGTATTTCAGGAACAGTTACAATCCAGAAAATGATATTGTATAAAGAGGACTATGGACTTTCTTTATAATAACTATATTGATCTAGAAGTTTGTAAACTTACTTAATAAAGATGCCCATAGCATGTATTTCCTCAATGCAGTGACACTTCTTCACTCAGCCATGTGAATATGCACTTCCTTCTGTTACTACTAAGTTTGACATCTGAACTACAACTCAACGTCTGAACTTCCAACAATTTAACATTATCTTTGCTTGCTGGAAGCAATGCATGATGGATACGTAGTCTTGAGAAATCGAGATCGCATCACATCAAGCAGCAGAGTAAGTGACACGAAGCACACTGGGAACCCACAAAGTTGTTAAAAGTGATGGGCAGATAGAAGGCAGTGCTCACTACATAGAAGTGATTTTATTTCCAGTAAGCTTTGATTGCATTATCAGAAACAACTCTAGTATGTATTCCTATTACCATGCTGATGTTATAAAAGGATAGTATTTGCTGGGACTTCAGAACTCCTTTAGGAATTTTCAGTGGGCAACCTGTTGTACTGGAACACTAATATTTCTTTTGTCAGCATAAGAATAACTTGGTTTCTCTATTCATCAAAGCTTGGTGGGTTAGGGGAAAATCATTTTGATCTTATGTGCCACAAAAAAAAGTATATAAATCGGGGCAAACATCTCTGTGAGAAAGAATTATTCGCCTAGGGAAGTCAGAATGCAGAGAGCCAGAGAATGCACAGATACAGAGATCTAAAGGTATCACAGTATGAAAGGTACTGGTAATACTGTTCAAAACATCTCACAAATAGCTAAATTGTTTGGAACACATTCACAGAATGGGTAGCAAGTCTGCAGGACCTCTAGGGCACCTAGGGCAGTCTGAAGTATCCCTTGCGTAGCACTGGAGCAGTTTATGTGGCATTTGATTTACTCTGTGCAAAAAGCAAGAGCTGAGATATTTCTTTGACGAGCATTTTGCAAACCTTAATTCATATTTCGAATCTCAATTGTGTCTCTGTTCTAGAGATATCACAGACCCTTCTCCTGTGGACTGCTGAACCTTTTTAAAATGAAAGCTGAATGGGAAGTTCTGCAGGGAGAATGATCTTAGTTTAGAGTTTGCCACTCGGTAGTGGAGAAAATCATTCACTCTTGTTGGCTTCCTTCAGCAATGACTTGACTGACTAACATATGCAGAAATAGAAGACATTTCACTGATATTATTCATCTTTGATTTGCCAATTGCATTTATTCATCTTCCTCCCTGTCCCCTGCTGCTGAATTTGCCCACCTGGAATGAAGAGAAATAACTGCTACTTCCAGGTAATGGGACCATGTGACTCTCCTCTTCTTCCCACGATGCAGCACTGAAGCGACAGCGCCCCTTCCAAAGCGACTTCGCTCCCCCCCCCCTACCGGCTTCAGCGCTTTACTTCTCCTCGGATCCACGCTGCCTCTGCCCATACAGTAGGGAGAGAGCAGTGGGGATCCGAGAAGAAGCTGCAGACTGTGCCTCCCCTCTGTGCATGGCAAAAAGTAAATTTCCAGGCTTAAGCACTGTCATATAGGGGTGCTTAGAGCGCTATGCTTCTGACCAGAGCCATCACCTTCTCTTTGCTTCTGTGAGTGAATGAATAGTTGAAACAAAAGGAAAGGTGAGAGTAAGCTGCCGGGGGCCCAGCATTTAAATGCATCTGTTGCTTTACCTTGGATAAAGTACATGTTAACTATAGTGCTTATTTAAACAATTGTGTTACCGCAACACATGGCGATGCACATGATATATTTTAAATGGCACCCTATTGCATTAAGGCAATGCATATACAGTACATTGCAGCTACAATGCACCATGGTGCATTGTAGTGAGTTGTGTTTCAAAGTTTGTGCAGGGCCGTAGCTAGGGCGAGGCGACTGAGGCATTCGCCTCGGGCGCAGGTGCAAGGGGGGCGCAGCCAGGGCTCAGCACTGCAGGGAGAAGTGGAGCGGCACAGTCTGCAGCTTCTCCTCTGGATCCCCGCTACTTCCCCCGCCTGTATGGGCAGAGGCAGCGGGGATCCAAGGAGAAGGGAAGTACTGAAGCCGGCGGGGGGTGGGGGCGGAGGAAGGAGCTATCACTTTAGGATTGGCGAGTGGTGAGGAGAGAAAGCCGCTCGCCCAGGACCTGACAGCTGGCGGCTCTGTCTCTCCTCAATGCTCGGCCATGCCGAAGCGACAACGCTCCCCCCCTGCCGGCTTCTGTGCCTCCCCTCTGTGCATAAAGACTGGAGTGATCAGCTGATCACTCCAGTGATTGTAAACAACTTGGGACACATAGTACTATGTGCCCCCAGTTAGAAATGAACAGGAAGTGCTTTACATCACTTCCTGTTCATTCATGAGTTTCTGAATGGATTGTAAAACTCACAATAGAGGCTCATACCCATTCATAACTGGATGATAGTAAATATTTTCTGAATAAATGGGAAGCCTCCATTCATTTAGAGCAACAGAGGCAAGAAAGAAAAATATAAGGGGGCTGTTTTAGACCCCTAATATTTCCTTGCTCAATGGCAGCCCAATAATTTCATGCATTAACACACTCCACAAATGTAAATGGGACCTTGGGGAATTTTGTTAATAAACAAATTTCACTGCAGTAAAAATACTTTCTCAGGCAATGGGAAATTTGACAGCTCAAAAACAGTAGAGAAAAGGTAATGGCCAATTTACACTGTTCTGTTTAAATAAAATTCATGTGTCCAGGTTCACCATAATAAAAAATAGTGCCTGTTCCTATCTCTAAAGTGCAGCATTCTTTTGAAAATACGATATATTTATGAGTTTAATGCGTTGTAAGGTCCATGGAAGTCAATGGCAACACATCAAAAGGAATATAACATTCAGTTCTGATGTGCTGGCAACAGGCATTAACAAACTTTGGTCAGTGGCTGTTAACTCTCTTCATTCCAAATTTTTAATGTAAAAAAATTATTTAAACTTGTGTTAATAATAATGCATCTCAACACACAAAGGTAACACATGTTGGTGCATTGTAACCCACATGCCTAATACTACAAAAAAGCACCTCTACACACACACACACACACACACACACTTAAAGGGATATTAAAGTCAAAAGGTTGTAAGCTACTGTATTTCAAATACTGTTGAAATCACTTACTGTACAAAAAATACTGCTTCTTGACATTCTTGACACACTGCTTCTTGGAATCAGCAGGTTCCCTGAGCACTGGCCCTGATATCTTCTTTAGTGTGGCTCCTTCCCCTTGCAGGGTCCTATAGAGCTATTGTTGTGTGTACTAATAAGCTTTGTGAGTCTCCACAAACACACAGGCACAGACAGTAAGACAAGACCCTCCCCTCCCCTCTAATCCTTCCTTCACTCTACTCCAAGCCAGTAGATGGACAGCTGGTAGAGACTGCTCTGTCCTTTGTCACCTTGTACTTTGCTGAGCAATGTATATTTGTTTAATCTGTATTCATTATTGAAAAGGAGATTCAGAGGTTTAGTCTATTTTTAAATAGACATTAAATAACCTGCTCCCCACTTAATTTGTTTTACAGTCTTTTGGGGGGACAGGATGTAGGGATGAGACCCTTGTTGTTAACTTTGGAAGAAAAGTGCCATGCAAGGAAGGGGAAGCTTTTCCACCCCCCTTGCAAGGTACCCTGCCAATATTGAGGGCATGTGGCCTGATATGGTTTTGGGGGGCATGCTACCCCCCTTTCCTGGTCAGCCAGGCTGCATGCCTGGATAAGTTTTTTTTTGTTCAACTTTTTGGCTCCCGGGGCAGATAGAGTATGCTATACTGAATATATGCTACACTCTAGGCAGATATAAAATACACAACTTAAAAGAGAACTATGAGGTAAGTGTTTTTCTCCATAGTTCTCTTGAGGGTCACAGGAGGACATAAACTAGCGTCCTCCCATGACCCAAAGCTCAGTATATCGCAATCTACAGCTCGCGGTATACTGAGACCGCTGCAGCTGGGACAGATCCCGACAATGCTGTCGAGATCCACCCAGCTGCGTGAATGACAACTGGCTCTACATATCTAGAGGCAGAGCCAGCTGTGCGTCTGTCTCTCCAGTCAGCGCAGGGAGGGGGGGAATCCCTGCGGGGAGCGGTGAATGACAGTCACGGCTCTCTGCAGGGAGATGATCACGAAGTGAACGAGCGACAGTATGCATTCGCTCACTTCCCGATCAATAGAGTCGACCTGTGACAGTTTCATTGTCACATGTCGTCTCGAACTATGAGGATGAGTGATTTTCATAGACATGTGCACCAGCAAAAAATTTGTTTTAGTTTCGTTTCATTTTGATTCGGATTTTGCATTATTTAGTTTTTCGGATTCGGGTCCAAAATTGAATTAGTTTCGGGATTCGTTAGCGGTAGTCCGGTCGAAATTTCATTTACTTTCGGGCTGGATGTCATTTTGTGGCGAGTTTCCGTCGGGATCGGACGGAGGCGTGCGGCGGGACTTTTTTTTATTTCGGCAGGTTAGCGGGGGTCGTGCATCGTGATTGCCGCTGGATTACATTGATGGAGACGTTTTGTTTTTTTTAATCAAAGGGATAGTCAAAAATTGACTCTGTTTTTTTTTCCAATTAAAGGATTTTATCAAAAGCCTGGACTTTTTACTAACTATTTGATTTAACCCTTTAGTGAATGGGTAGGGGTACAAGTACCCCTTACTCATTCACAATGGGGGGGGGGGGCGGCAACTGGGTGCCCCCTTATTTAAAGGGGAACCCTGATGCAAATAAGCCCCCTTGCCCGCAGACCCCCACAAGCACTGGGTCAGGGTTGTGGGGAAGAGGCCCTTGTCCCCATCGGCATGGGAACACCCTCCTATTACCGAGGGCACATGGCCTGGTAAGGCGCAGGGAGGGGGGCGCTTGATTGCCCTTTTAACTTGGGGGAGGGTCCATTCTAACATTCCTACCAGACCTAAAGGGTCTTGGATGAATTGGGGGGAACCTCACGTTTTTTGTTTTTTTTTTCATCTTCTGTAGACTGTAAAAAAAAAAAAAAGTTTTTTTTCTAATGTCACTTTGCTGCAACGAAATTTCGTCCAAAAAACAAAATTTTGACCGGACTACCGCTAACGAATTTTGGGAAATCGTCTTGCCTCCAGGTGTGGATCTTCTGCAGAAGGAACAAAACAAATTGCACATGTCTAATTTTCAATCACCTCATAGTTCTCCTTTAATGCAGCTCATTAAAGAGTAAGTTTACCCAATAATTTAATGTCTCCCAAAACAGTTACTTTATAGGCATGCCAATTGTCAAGGTTGCTAGTGTGCTTATTCCAGCTCTCAACTGAACTATCAAGCCCTCAAATGGCTGATGTCATAGGTAAGCACCATGGCAACTACCATCCAAATAGAGGCTAAGATGGCTGTAAGGGATATGATGTTGCCATTACGCTTTAATCATTATTACATTTTTTTTTCTAAATGCAAGCACAAGGATCCAATCAGTTGTGCTGCAGTACAAAGGGAATGCTGATAGGAGGAGAGCGCAGAGTTATAGAGGGATGACCTTATCAGTGTGTTGCTTCTACATTTACTGTCCAGAAAGTGTTGCAGGTGGGCACTTGTTTAATAAATGTAAAGAAGAATATTATTTTCTTTTATCGTTAAAAGATTCAATTTCAAATAAAAAAATATTATTGTATAACGTGATCCTGGTAAAATCTACATATGTTTTATTGAAACTATGTTTTAGTTTTATTTTCACATTATTGTATATCATATTGGAATGTTAGTAGTTTCCAACCTGTAATGCTAATTCATTGAGGCTGCATTCACACCTTTGTGCTGTTTTAACACACAAAAAAAAATTCACATTTAAAAAGGTATTTATTTTAAACCCAAAAATAAAAATATAATATATTTCACCTTACCAATCCTTAGGTGTTGAGGCTGAATTTGTTTTTTTCCCCGGCTATGCTTTTTTCTGTATGCGGTATCTATGAAGGATCCTTGGCTGTCTCCCAGACGCTACATGTCTGCTTTTGTTCATTTTTATTACATTAGGCATGGGGAGATTAGTAGTTCACAGAAGGACAATAACATTTTTACGTTCCCAGTGACAAGGACACTGCAATTCTGGCAAGATTAACAGGTACTTTCTGTACTTGATAAAAATGTCTTTAGCTTGAAAAAAGAAAACTAATGCAGCCACCAAATCTAAGGACCGGTAAGCCACAATATGCTCCTTGGGTTTAGATATCCTTTAACATGCATTACTGCAATGCCATATGCTATGGTTGAGCCCTAATGGTGGAGAAAAGAGAATAAACAGGAAAACTGGGTTTTTACACAAGGTGGCAAATCTGAATGCTGTTTTCTCCATAAAATGAAACCTGTTTGGTTGCTTTTGGCTGTAGGCCCTCCGATGTTCCTCTGTGTTTGCTATAGGCAGATTACAGTTTGGATCACCTACCTAGATAGTCTCCTTGCTATACACTCCTCCAAAATCTTTCTATACAAGTTTCTTGGGATCAAGGGTTCTTGAATTCCATTGGTAAATGCATGGCTTCCAATATAGTACCAAAACAATTTATATGAGAAGTTTGGACAGATGGCTTTCAATACAATATCAAGAGGAATTGTATGAGTAATCTGGGACTTCCCTTTTGTCTCCATATCCACTGGGGCTGAAGGTTCATACTGATGTCTGGGGTCCATTGCAGGGATGCTTGCTAGTTTGTGTTTTTAAAGCTATATATAGTATTTGGTATTATACTATTAATGGAATGCAACTAACCTGTGATGCTAATTACCTGAGAACCTCCTGAAGAAGCAATACATTGTAACGCAACTTGCAAAACTGAGGTATTTTCTTGTTCTCCGTCTATACCAGCATTGATCACTGAGGAACATGTATGGACTATATGTAACATACGATAGATTCATTAGATTGGTTACTGGTTTAGTCAAGCTATGCAATCATATGCCTTTTTTTTTCTTTTCTGACTGACGGTCAGGCCGCGCGGCTCCCGATGTCAGAAAAGAAAAAAAACTATCGCAGGGAAAGGTTTAATCTGCTCGATTGGGCAGAGACACCGACGGAGGAGGCGTCGCGGGAGCTCCAGTCGGGCGGCGAACATGATAAGGAGGCCGTGTCGGGCGCCTAGGATGAGGAGGCCGTTCAGTCGGGCGCCGAGGACAAGGAGGCCGTGTTCCAAAGTGGTCAGGCCGTGCAAGGTAAGAGGACTGTGCTGGCAGAGCCCACCAAAGAGTCTCAATACCCTTTGGTGGGCTCTGCAGGATCTGGAGGAGGCTCTGCTGTCTGCAAAGCCCACCACAGATCCTGCACAACCCCCCTGAGATCCTGCAGACTGTAGGGTCTCAAGGGGGCTTTGCAGGATCTAATGGTGGGCTCTGCAGCCTGCAAAGCCCACCACAGATCCTGCAGATGCCACCTGAGATCATGCAGGATCTGTGTGGGGCTTTGCTGGATCTCAAGGGGGCTTTGCAGGATCTGTGGCGGGCTCTGCGGGGTCTATGGTGGGCTCTGCAGGGTCTCAGGTGGGCTTAGCAGCCTGAGACCCTGCAGTGCCCACCAGAGATCCTTCACAGCCCACCTGAGACCCCGCAGAGCCCACCACAGACCCTGCAGAGCCCACCTGAGACCACAGCCGGGTGGGGTAAATTTAGTGTGGTGGGGGGCGTCCAAGTTTTGTCTTGCCTAGGGCATCCCCAAACCAGAATACATGGGGGATTTACAGGATCTGTGTCTGGGTCTATGGTGGGTTCTGCAGGGTCTCAGGTGGGCTTAGCAGCCTGAGACCCTGCAGTGCCCACCAGAGATCCTTCACAGCCCACCTGAGACCCCGCAGAGCCCACCACAGACCCTGCAGAGCCCACCTGAGACCACAGCCGGGTGGGGTAAATTTAGTGTGGTGGGGGGCGTCCAAGTTTTGTCTTGCCTAGGGCATCCCCAAACCAGAATACAACACTGCCGGGTACATCAGCACAGATACTGCACTGCCACGATCCTCTCTGCAGCTCATCAGGAGGAGAAAAGCTCTATCGAAAGTTCCAACTTCTGGGATCTCCAACGACCTGACTTACTTAGAAGTAAGAGGGTCGGCCGAGAAGGCTGTACTGCACGTGGGCCACCCGCGGCATTTCAAAAATACACATACTACAGATTTAAAAAAATATTAAAATGAACTAGGGTCAGACTAATACAGGACATTATTCATCTAAATTGCCCCACTCTATATGGCCACCGCTTGCGCCCATATTCAGAGGGGCACTCAGATTAATAACGTGCTGAATTAGTCTGACCCTACTTCATTAGAATACTTTATTGCTGTGTAGTATGTGTGTAGGGAAATGCCGCAGGTGGCCCACGTGCAGTACAGCCTTCTCTGCCGAACCTCTTACTTCTAAGTAGGTCAGGTCGTTGGAGAGCTTGAGGAGTTGGAGTTTGACAGAACACCGGTAACCTTTCTGAAAGCCCACTGAATAGTCGGGCTCCTTGGTGGCCACCTGCAGCTTCCTCCGCCCACTGCAGCTGCCATAGGCTGGGAGGAAGACTGCAGGGCTACCATTGGCAGCGAAAGAGCGGGTCCTGAAGTGAGGGCACAAGGAGGCAGCTGGGCATCATGCTGGACTAGAGGCTTCACCTGAGACTAGAAACCCCCCCACTGCTGGCCTCTGCACTGTAAGTCACACCACTGACCTCTGCATTCTGCATCACACCGCTGACCTCTGCACTGTAGATCGCACCGCTGACCTCTGCATTGTAGATCACACCACTGATCCCTGAACTGTATATCACACCACTGACCTCTAAACTGTAGATCACAACACTGACCTCTGCACTCTGCATCACACTGCTGAACTCTGCGTCACACCTCTGACCTCTTCACTCTAAGTCACACTGCTGACCTCTGCACTCTGCATCTTACTGCTGACCTCTGTGTCACACCGCTGACCTCTGCACTGTGCGACACAACGCTGCACTCTGCGGAAAACCACTGACCTCTGCACTATAAGTCACACCGCTGACCTCTGCCCCCTGCGCCACACTGCCATCCTCTGTACACCGCTGACCTCTGTACTCTGCATTACACCACTGAACTCTGCGTTACAAGTGAGCTCTAGAACTCGGAAATTTTATTTTTCAAATTGATTCGGCTGTGTTAGGTCCTGCACAGCAGCCTTCTGGGGAACAACGCGGCACCTTCTTACAGGGCTTCCGCCAGCTGCCCATCTTCCCCTCCTGAGAACCTTTGGCCGAGACTTCAGGGTGGTACCCCGAACCAAGGCAGCAGCACAGAGTATGTACCAAATTCATATACTATTATTCTGTATTGCTGTATAATGTATTGCTGGGATTTTTAGTCCTCTATAACTGATGGTATTCTGCATTAGAGTGTAAGCTCCTCTGTACAGAGACTGATGTGACTGGCTCAGTGTTCTCTGTACAGCACTGTGGTATATGTCAGAGCTATATAAATGTATAATAATAGTGTGTAACTGTGGGGGGGATATGAGAGTGTTAGCTACTTGAGTGCAGAGAATGCCACCGGGGTTTGGGGGCCAGTGAGATCTGATTCTCTATAGCAATATGTCTGTGAAGGCTCTCATTCATCCAGGTCACATGGTATATTTGTAAAAAATAAGTCAAGGCAACTGGACTTGCTGTATTTTTCTTGAAGACGTTTCACTGGTCATCCAACCAGCTTTCTCAATTCAGAAATGTCTGAATTGAGAAAGCTGGTCGGATGTCCAGCGAAACTGCTTCAAGAAAAATACAGCAAGTCCAGTTGCCTTGACTTATTTTTTACAGATATTCTCTATAGCAAGCTTCCTATATTGTTGCAAGGTTTGTGTATTGGTTGTAGCAAGGTTTGTGTGTCAGCTGTAGCCCTCCGGTACTTACTAGTGGCCGGCCCTGCCCCTCGATTGCGCTTCTGTGTTTGGCTCCACCCCGTGTTGTGAGGGGTGGGGCCTGTCGGTGGTCACGTGATTGGGCTGCTCCGTCTAAAATGCACGGGCCTATTTTTTGTCCCTGTCCGGCCCTGCAGGGGGCATTGGTGCAGTCGGACATACAGAGTGGGAGACTGTGTGCATGTGATGCTGGATGCAGGTTGAACAGCCTGGGGGGCTGGAAGGCTTGGAGAGACATGTACATATATATTGTACATGTCTGTATAGTTTTTCTTTTGAATGTTTTAATAAAGATGGATTGGTTTTAATGAGAAAGAAAACATGTGATACTGTCTTAGGTACCTTAAAAGTCCAGTTTGTTTTTTCAGTTGCTGTCGGCAACAGCTTGACTTGTTTGTTTGTGTCCTTTTCTTTGGTTTAAATGAATCAGTCCCTGTTTGTTTGAAATGCCATAATAAACAGTGTGTCATCCCATGTAATACTGAGTCACTGTTCAGTTTTCTGTACAGTACAGAAATCCCATAGGCTGCCAGTGGATGATGCAAGTGACGGTTAATAGAATAGCTCAGTTTTCAGTCCATTGCAGCTGCACATTCAATAAACAGCATGTGGCTTTGATACAAAAGATTGTTACACTGTTACATGGCACAAAGATATGGACTGCTAAGAAGTCAAGTAGGTTACAGTCATTTTAAACTTCTTTTATAATGATATCTAATATTGTTTATTACAATATACATGTAATTTAATTTATTGATTATTTAAAACTATCATTTGATGTTGCTCTTTGTCTGTTTCTCTTATTTTACATGTGGGTGCTTCAAATATGGCAGAATGGTGGCATACAGTATAATATTTGTATTGGTTAGTCAGAAATATTTTTTGTGTCAATAATGATTATTTTATGCAATAGTTATATACAGTGTACATTTTCAGTGCCATGATATTGAACAAATAAACCCTCGGTTGGGTACTTCTGGAGTCATCATTTTTGCTATGTGTTGAGTTATCGGATATGTGCTAATCTGTGGATCCTGGTTTGTCTGGGACTGTGCTTTCTGATATGTAGATCCAGCCATCGGTTCACCTACTTAATAATTTGCTCATCTTGTATTGCTGTAATATAGTAAACTAAGGACCGGTATCGGTTAATAGTCTATAATTGTGTGTCTGTGGTAGGGTGTCATATGCATGTACCGGAGGGAGAACTATTCGTTTTCTGTTCTTATTCGTTTCTTATTCGTTTCGTTCGTTGGAGCAAAGTGACATTAGAGAAGGAGGAAAATATTTTTTCCCCCTCAAATGTCACTTTTGTTGCAAACGAACAAACGAAACGAATAAGAAACGAATACGAACAGAAAACCAAACGAACGTTCGTACTAACGCTACCGAATTTCGTCCGAATCCGAATTCCGAATCCGAATTGACTTTCAAACCCGAATCCTGAAAAACGAAATAACACAAATCCGAATTTAAAACGAAACGAAACGAAACAAATTTTTTGGCAGTGCACATGTCTACTTATAATTGTATATTTGTTTACTTGTAATAAGAATCTTGATGCCTATAAACATTAGATGACAGTCTCTCAACCTGGTCATTTTTGGATGGGTCTTTGACAAAGCAATTGGACAGGTAAAAAAAAAAACTTGCTATATTGCTGTCCTCCCTTCCTCAAGTTAACAAGTGCAAGGACTGTTTGTATGCACCTACTCCCTCCCTCCTACGCCTAAATAGTAAAGCATCCAGGGCATTTTTGTTAGGGCAAAACCTGGGCCAGTATACCTTGTGATATAGTCAAATCCTTCATACTATTTATTTGTTATTGGTATTTATAGCACCGACAATTTATGCAGAGCTTTACATAATGTACATTCACATCAGTCCCTGCCCTTGAGGAGCTTAAAATCTAAGGTCACTATTGCACACACATACAAGTGACAATTTAGACAAGAACCAATTAACCTTCCAGCATGCCTTTGGAGTGTGGGAGAAAACCAGAATACCTGGAGAAAACCCTTGCAAGCACAGAGAGTTCTTGCAGACTCCTTGCAGATAGTGTCTTGACTGGGATTTCAATCAGGGACCCCAGTGCTGCAAGGCAGAAGTGTTAGCCACTATATTGATATGATAATTCTCTTTGGCAATCTTGACAGTTGCATATGGAATTATGTCCATGTTTAAAGGGGATTTCAGGAAAACCGAAGAGTTGTGCAAAGACAGCAGTTTGTTTGTGATTCTTCATAGGCCTCATGCACATGGGCAGGAAAAATTCTGCTTTTAAATGCATTTTTTCATGATCTCTGAATGCAACCCTATTTTAGCCAGTGTGTATAGATCCATATTTTAGAGCAGCGTTCAAAAAAATACCCCAACCCTGCGTTCAGTAATGACCTTACAGCATAATTAATGCACATACAGTACATACGTAAACGCATGTAACATATGTATACGTGCGTGTATGCACTTAAATTAATTCTAGTGGCTAGAATAAATGAATATTCTAGCCAATAGAATTAGTTGACATGCATTTGCCTTTAAACACCATACACACGTAGATGCACGTAATTACACACCAATATGTACATTTTATATGCTGGATTTTTCGGCCAGGTTCTGGAAGAAAGTTCCATCGTAGATGGGGGTATTTTAATACGTCCACGTGCATGAACCCTTAACCTCCCTAGCGGTATTCCCAAGTGTGACTCGGGGTTCATTTTTAGTACCGATAGCAGTAACTGCGAGCCAAAAGTGTCACTTACCTTGTCCGTACGAGTCCGTGTCCTCTGCTGTGTGCGCCCGACCGATGCCGGCATCTGACTTTTAGTTTCTTTTTCGGTGTCACAGCGGGGGGCGGACCCGGCGGGAAATTCAAAAGTGAAAACATGACATTTACACAGAATACACACAATACAATGTAATCTGCTATGATTACATTTCTGTATCAAACCATTTCACTTCAATTTTGTCCCTAGAGCTTTGTCCAGTGCCCTGCCTGCACTTTTACTGTTGTTTCCGCCATGAAACTTGAGAACGTCCATGGCATCCAAAAAGCGTCCCTTTAGGTCAAAAGCGGTTTTAGACCAGGTAGAAAACAGCGATAGTAAATTAGAATCACTTGCAGAATTTAGCGATTCGTTGAAAAATTCGTCATTAGACACTGAAAGTGATGATTAACAATGTACCGCTTTGGCATGCTAAAATCCTCCATAATCATACCGCCAGGGAGGTTAAAGAGACCCTGGCCATTTACCCTAAAGTGTAAATGTGTTTGTTTTTTTTTTGTGTAAGTGTTAAAGATTTTTTCCTTCCTCTGGATAACCTGTGGGTATAGGTTTCAGTTTATTGGGGTTTTTCTGTATATATATTCTTTTTTTTCTCCGTTGGTTGAACTCGATGGACATGTGCCTTTTTTCAACTTGACTGTGTATGTAAACTTCTCCTATTTGCTTCATTTTAATATGTTACATATACCATTAAAAAGCACTTTTTATATTTTTTTTAATAAGTACAAATCATTGCCTGTTGATCCTGCCAGAAATTCATTGCTATCCTGTGTCTTGTGCACTTTGCAATGCTATCATAAGCATTGTTGCTGCCCTGCCTTGTTTACCTCTGTGGCCTTCCCTTATTTTATGGAAACGAAGAGAGAGAAAAGTGTTCTGTAGTCCTAACACACTTCCTGTCCTAGAGTGACAACACTAAAGTTCATGCAACCTGCTAATATTAAGACTGTCAAGATGCAATATATTACATTTCTACTTGGATTTAAATACACTTTAATGCTGCTGTATATTTCACTTGTACTCTAATAAATAAAAAACACATATTTATTTGATGGGAAATTGTATATTTGTAGTCAGAGTTCAGTCTACCATCCATCAACAGCAGTATGGGGTTTATTTACAGAAGGAATGTGGAAGGTGAAGTTCCCAAGTCCCTTGACGCAAGTGAGCTTGAAAATAGGGGATATCCATTCTTCTTGGACAGCTAAGCTTTAGCTCAGGAACTAAATCTTAAAAATGCATTCAAGTACCTTAACTTTTAACAAAAAAAATGTATCTTATTTGTGTACCACTCAGCTAGATCCTCAAATCATCTCTGAATTGGTGCTCACACTGTGCTTCTTTCTGGAGGGTGACTACTTTTCCCCATGGTCCCTGTGTGTGTTGTAAAGTAGCCACCACTCCAAGCTCACTCCCGTGATGGACTGCAATCTCATGTTTAGTTTACTAATTTGTATTAAAATTATAGTCTATCATGGCAGCGAGCTTGGAGAGGTGACTACTTTACAACACACAAAAGTAGCCACCCTCCATAGGAAAGAACAGTGTCAGTACAAATTCAGAGATGACTTGAAGATCTACAGCCGAGTGATACACAAATAAGATAATAGTTAGGGTACTTGAATGCATTTTTAAGATTTAACTCCTGAGTTTAGTGTCACTTTAAGTGGTTGAGTCTTTTTTTAAACTATTAGTTCCGCAATTCTCTTCATACTTTCAAGAGTCTCTTTAAAGCCTATCCCCCGCTCACATTTATTTACTTTCTTTGCCCCCCATCCTCTGTGTTGGATGATCAGAACTTACTCAGAGTTGATGATGTTGATCCCCTCACATGACAATGTTCAGGCTTTGCGATTGGCTGCTAGACGTGAGCTTTTCACCATGGGAGAAAAACACATGCTTTGCCATACCCAAAAGCATTGGGTATTTTATGGCAGCTCCAAGCGACAGGGGAGCACAGGAAACATAAGTATAAGTGGGTGGAGTGGGATTCAAAGAGACACTTTGGCAAGGTGACAGTCTCTTTAAGAATTGCCCTCTTTAAAGGGAGAGGATTCAGGGCGCTTTCAATCATTTTCGTTAATAACAAAAACCAATCTAAATCCGTTTTGGACGTTATATCTGTGAAGGTTCTCATTCATCCAGGTCATGGTATATCTGTAAAAAATAAGTCAAGGCAACTTGACTTGCTATATTTTTCTTGAAGACGTTTCACTTGTCATCCAACCAGCTTTCTCAATTCAGAATGACTTGTACAAAAAAGTATCTGGGAATAAATATGGGGAATTTCGTACCAATCCACATTATCTGTTAGTCACAACCAGGTGTTGATTGTATATGCATAATTGGAGTCTAGGAGGTGTTATTAACATGCCCAGAGAGGTGTTAAAACAGCATTGTATGTGGCAGACAATAGAAGTCTTATCACTATCACCCCCGCCCTGCGCCCGCTGCCTCTATTCAAGCTTGGCTTCTTCATTTTTACATAAATGGCCTCTTTCAGACCTCTTTTAAACCAGTCCTCCTCCCGGTCTAGAATCGTACTTGACTGTCTTCAAAGGAGTGACCTTTTTCCTTTAGATGTAGGTATACTATACCTACAGATGTTTTAATTGCTTTTGTTTTGTTTGTTTTAATTACTCAAGGTAAGCTGTGTCTATGCAAACATCATTTATAGATTGTAGATATGTTAAAGAAGCTGTGTAAAGGTTCTACCATGGCGACAAGGAAAACTTGAGAGATTTTTTTATTGTGCATTGTTTGCAACAATAATAATAATCATTCCTGATGATTTCACATATTTGCTTTTATGCTTTACAAAGCATCGAGAACATAATATGACAGCTGTAAAAAAAAAGAAACATGGACAAGATACTGTTTTACTGTCATCCATGATACATAGCATTCTTCCTTGAAAATTATCTCTTCTGAATATTGTTTAGTTTCCCCAGCATGTTAGAAATAAGAGGGTACTTATTATATAAAGTGAAAGTGCACCCAGCCTTCCTCTCTACTCCAGTCTTCAATCCTCTCTTCTGCTCACTGGAAGAAAGTAATGGCTCTATTTGGTATGGTATAAGCGTACACTTTGAAGTATGGTCATCACTGCCTCGTACAGAAGTGCAGTTCGAACACAAACAGCTTGGAGAAAATATCTGAATCATGGAAACTAAAAATCTGCAGCTGCTTCCTATAACGTACTAACGTGCACCATTCGCATCTGTGGGTGTGTGCTGTTACACATTTGTAAAAATATCACACAATTAATAGTCACGGTAAATATTTAATGTGAAGTGAGAATTTACATTTATTTTCCTTAAGCCATGTATTATAGCTGGTTTTATAGCTGGTTATTATACTGCCATCTTGTGGGCATTTTGGTTATTGCACCATGTTTTTCTGTGTTTCCTCCCTGTCATGATGTATTTCCCCCTTCTTCTCTAACTAGTTTAGTGTCATGGCTGCCTATAGCAGGACCAAATGTACATGCTAACTTGGAAACATTAACATCCTTGATCTCCAAATACCGTTTGTTCATTTATCTGCTGCATCCTGTTGTCTGCTGTATGCAATAAAGCACTTTGTGGATGGAAACGGTATTTGGTGAGTTCAGCTATCTGATAAGGATTGTCCGCAGTGATTATATCTGCTTATACAGGCCAGACATAGAGGTCTCAGCAAGGGATAAATCACTAGTACAACAATCAGTCAGAATAGGGTGCTTTACATTTGTGTGTTATGGTGCACTATACTACCTTCTCTACCACAGCGCACTGGTGTGAATGGGCTTTATATGATGGTTTACAGTTTACTTTCAAAGTAAGGAGAATAAAAAAGAGAAACTGTATCAGATTTTTCCATTTCAAGGGATTTCAGTAAGGGTGTAATAACATAGCAGGCCTTTTTTTTTAGCTGTAAAGGACCTCAGCAGAATGCTTTCCCTCAACCCCTCAACTTGGTATATTATACTAAATCCACAATTAAGTACAGGGTGCAAAATGACTGTAGTGCATTTCCCATAGGTTACAATGGTAGCTTAATTAAGAAGTTTAGCTCAAGCTATGACAGCTGCATAGAGGGTTGCAGAGAGGCCTAAGTAAGAGTATGTAAGACATACTCCCTGGTATATATTGGCTTGGGTGCTAAGAAATTGTAATTTCAGTTTCACCTTCTTTCATGAATGGAGGGTCATGTTTGTTATCAAAGTGTGCTGCTGAAGGATCAGTGTAATGTTGTATGGTTGACTGTCTGTTTTTCTTTTCTTTTCTGTTTGAAATTATTGTAAAAAATAATCCATTAAATCTGTTTGAAAAGAAGTGCTGCTACATTACAGGAAAGTTGTGCATGTTACCAGAGAGAGTTCCTGGAACACCAAAAAAAAAGGAGATGCAAGAAAGCCAGCAGGGCCAGCTAGCAAGATACTGAACCTTGGCACAGAGGTAGATTCCTCCATCCACACAGTTTAGCATAGATGGAAGTATCTGTTTCACTTTTTCCATCTGACCATACTATACTTAACGTTTTTTGGCCATGCTCTATTAGGTGACTGCTGGACCAAGGTGGGAATGATCTCTCAGCATTTCACTGACTATCCTTTGCCTTGTGATCCTTCCTTTTTTCTATTACATAATAATTTAATTCCAATCAACGCAGTTTTCAGTTTTGAGAAATCTGTTGAACACAGCCAGGGCATGTATCCCAGCTTGTTGGAGGCAGGAAACTTGATCTTACATCTCCCTGTGGCTGCACAAAGTTGAGGAGATTTGATGCATGGAAAACCTGACCCATTCCTGATAGGACAAAATGGCGGTTCATAACCTTCCTCTTCTCTGATGAAGGTAGAGGTCTCTTGACAGATCCAGTGTGAAGCGGTATGCTCATTTTCTGCAGCTTTCTGTACTCTCCTCCTGCTTGCTGACTGTCTTTCTTGTTGGTCAAAACACCTGAACAATGCCTGCATCCAATCAGATTGTTTAGGTATTTTGAAGGCCAGCGGGGCCAACTAGCAAGATACTGAACCTTGGCCCAGCAGGAGATTCCTCCATCCAGTGGCGTAACAATCGCCATAGCGACCCAGGCGGCCGCTATGGGGCCCGGGCACAGGGGGGCATAGTCATCTCATTATTCAGCTGTTTTCTATATACCACAAATCTTCCTGAGACATTTTGCTAATAATAGGGCAAAAAACATATCAATTAATATGCAACCAAAATTGTAAGGTAGTGGTAAGTGCTAATAGTTTTAATGGACTTTTGAATTTACCTGCATTTGAAAATGTGTCTTGTATTGATAATTGGATAGACACCCATACTTAGCAAATTACACTTTTTATTTCAGCAATATTTTTTAACCACTATAATAGGAAAATATATAGGCGTGTCTGTAACAGTCATGTTTATTAAGATAATTACATATCATTCATTCCTTCACATTGGTGAGATAGGTTTTGCTGTTGACAAATAAGTCTTAGTACCAATAAATAGCATTCTTTATATAATTTATTTTATAAAACAGAGGTTTATATGCACACACTAAGCACGTTTTTAGGGTTTTGCAATATCATGTAAGACAAAGATCTTAATGTGCAGTATATTAGACCCTCACCTTCTGAAGTACTAACCCAATCACTGAATTTACCAGTGCAACTGTGCCTGAAAACCCAGCTTTAGCCCCCCACTTGCAGTATTTCTTTTTTGTTTTAATATTTACCATTGTTTAAGTCTTCAGGCTGATTCCATGATGCTACAGGGTCCTCGTCTTCTTCCCTGACTCTTCCCAAGTTTAGGCAGTCCTTACTAGTGTAGTAAACAGCACTAATATGATGATGTCAGCAGCAGTATACTATGAATAAGAGGTGCCATGGTGATGCCCCCAAAAGTGGTAGGATGATGACACCCTGCACCCACAGTACATGCTCAATCTTGCGGGTTGACTGAGGGGGTTGGTAACTTAAAAATGACGACAATACTGTAAGAAAATCCCTCTGAAGATCCCAGTTCTAACATTTCCCACCCTCATCAGCAAACACAACAGTAGTGCCTATTGGCCCATGTTGGATTTTCATCAAGTGTCAGCACTGGGGCAGACCTAAGGGCTATGATCTGGGAGTGTCACACAATGAATGGTAGATGCTTCTTGGAATATGCTTGATGATGTCCCTCTGAACGTGCTAGTTATCTGGCTGCTTTTGGATTTACTATTTTCTGAGTCACAGGAACAGAATTAGCATTGATGTATGTCTGTTTGTATTCTGACCAGGAGAAGGCTTTCACACTACAAAGTTGTTAAATCCAAAGCACATTGTATGCAAATTGTATCAGATTGTGACATGGAGCCATCTTAAAATAGACCTGAACTGAACAAGTGAAGATTTGCTATGTTATAGGGATCATTTATAAATGTTATAGAGAAACATAATTTTCCTTGCGAGCCAGCTGTCTCTTTATGGTTCTTGCAGTCAGCCCCCTCATGATGCACCACCAGATCCTTCCTCCAGCTCCATGATGCCTCAGCTGATTTGTCCTGGGATATGCAACATAGGGGGGCTGTGCAGGCTCTATGGAGGCTGTTCAGGCTCTACGGTGGCCAGTGCAGGCTCTCAGGGGGCCAGTGTGGGCTCTCTGGTGGTCAGTGAGGGCTCTCTGGTGATCAGTGCGGCTCTTAGGTGGCAAGAGCGGGCTCTCAGGGGGCCAGTGCAGCTCTCTGGCAGTCAGTGCGGCTCTCAGGTGGTCAGTGTGGGCTTCGGGCGGTCAGTGCAGGCTCTGGGTGGTCAGTGTGGGCTCCAGGTGGTCAGTGCAGGTTTTGGGTGGTCAGCGCGGGCTCTGGGTGGTCAGTGCCAGCTTTGGGTGGTCAGTGCGGGCTCTGACTGGTCAGTGTGGGCTCTGGGTGGTCAGTGCAGGCTCTGGGTGGTTCAGGTGTGCCAGGAGTGATGGGGTGTGGCTCTCTATTCAGACGGCGACCGGCCTCAATCAGGCAGTGGCGGCCCTCTATTCAGGCATATTAAGGCTGCTTGCTGGGGCCCTAGTGAGGGGTGAGTGGTCCTCTAATATGCCTGAATAGAATGCCACCGGTGCCTGCTTGCGGCCGGTCACCGACCCGGATAACGAGGCGATCCAGGTCGGCCGGGCCCTATCTTAATCTGGCCCTGAGTGCAAACATCTATAGCGTGTAAGTGTTTTTAATACCATTTTAATAAAGAATGCTTTTATGGATTCACTCTAAGAGTGTTTTAATATACATGTCTGTGAGCTATATCTGAGTGAAATCTGATTGAAGAGGGAGATCTGTTGAAAGTAAATCAGCTGTGGTCTGACCATTTTGGAATGGGACTGCACTGTTGAAGAGGGAGTCTTTTCTGAAGGTGCCCATACACCTTACAATTATCTGCAGATTTTCTGTGGCCAGATGGAAAAAGTGCAACAGATTGGCCCAGGTGGAGATTACTCCATCCACACATTAAGTGTAGATGGAGGAATCTGTTGCACCTTTTCCATCTGACCACAGAAAATCTGCAGATAATTGTAAGGTGTATGGCCAGCTTTAGGACGAATGAAGTGGATGTAAATTAAAAGAAGTGTATTTGACCAATATATATTTTGGTTTGGAGAGTGGGAGTAATACACGGAGAGTTCTCACGGGAAATGGATGGACAATTGTTTTCATTTTATTTGTCTAATATCACTGAAGTGGTGATTTCACAAAGAACATTTTTTTTGACACTATTGATAAAAAATTATTCTTATTGAGTGTATATGTTTTGATTTCCTATGTGTGATTTGTTGTTTATATTGAGTATATAATGTGATTCCTTTAAGAAGTAAAACCACCAGAAGTGTGAGTAGCACATAGGATGCCCCCTAGTAGAAAAGATAATTTTGTAGGAAAGGAAATATGGCGCTTCTGCCCTGAAGCCTTTCTACATATTTTGCCCTCCACTAGAACTTTTGTTTGCCCAAAGCAAATAAATATTTTATGCTAAAGCAGTAGGACATATGTTCATACAGCAGTCACAATGGTCAGTTGGAAAGAAATTCAACACGAATGGCTTTTCATTATATTTTAGATAGAAAATCGGTATCGTATAGGAAAAGTATTACATTTCTCAGTATGTTTTGCTGCCTTTATACATCATTTAATACAGATATCAACATGCATCATGCTAAAGGCACAATTACATTGTCTTCCCATCAATTTCTGCATTGTTTCATAGTATTTATTGTTAGTATTAGCATTATTATTTGTATTATTATGTTTACATTTGCCAGGAAAAAGCTTTTTCCTTTTGACATGAAACTACAGATTGTAAAATATTATTTGATAGATGTTGTGCATTACAGTTTGTGTAGTATTCCCTGCACACATTAAAGCATGCTGGCTCTGTGTATGTTGTGATGGTGGTGATGATATACTTGCAGCTTTCTCTGTTCAGTACAAGGGTAGAGCTGCAGGCGCATGTCACATAACCAAGATCAGCCAAGCAATACGTAGCCACTGTCAGCAGTGGCTGCCCTATTTATATAAGTGCTTTCTGTTGTGCTATGCATGTGTGCTCACGCAGCAAGACACTCAAAGGAGGATTGTTTACATCTCCCAGCTTTTAGAATGGCATACATTATATCCCAGGCGCTGAAGATCCCTTTATGTTTGGTAAGAGCTCATTTTTCTTTGCTTCTTTTAGAAAATGGAATGGATTTATCATTAGTGCAGCCATAAAAGGTTTATTTACAATGCTTTGTACCAGCACACATTGTCATCCATCATTTAAAAGGAAAGCCACACTGCATTTCATGAGCTCATCTTCAGTATTTCTGGGGAAAAAAACTTTCTTTCAGCACTGGCAGAGCCTCTGACTATATAGAAATAATAAAAGCCCATTGTATGTTAACTTAGAAAAATAATTATGTTTTGTATTGATGTGATTTGTAAGGAGGATGCTTGTATTACTGTTAAAAGCTGGCATCTATCATGTATATGTGGTGTGTAGTGTTGAAGATGTTAAAAGTTCATTTGTCGTGTGGTGCTGCCATGTGCCAAAAGCAAATAGATCCTCAATCCGATCTTTGATGGCAAAAGTAGCTGCGTTTAATAAGATCCGCGCCACTTGAAGAAATTGCTTAGGATGAAAGGGTATGGCAAATTTAATTAGGCAGTTTGATGGCGTGTCACATATGAAACTAGAACAGGATGTAAAGTAAACATTCTCTTCTAATTAGCAATTGCTGGAGCAGTTTGAGACACATTCTGCAGGCAGCTTTTAACATCTCCCTAACAATAAAGGAAGCTGACATAGCAGGTGTAAACAGAGACAGTTCACTAAATGGCAAGCCTCAGAGGTTGATTTCAAGGTGAAAGTCGATTATGAAAGCCATATCCATAAATACAGAGTAATTACATCTTCACCCCCCTACAGCAAAGGCACTACTCAAACAGCTATTAGTTTTATCTCTTTGTATCACTTAGTTTCTTATTTTACAAGCGCTGGTCTAGTTTTTATAGAAAATGCCTACCAGCATCAACAGAGCACAAAGGTAAGCGAAAAAATGGTTTTGGATACAGAGATTTCTGTTATAAAATGGCAGTAAGGCACAATTTAGCAGCTTATGATTTACATCACTGCTGTAAATGTAGCATTATGATATTGTAACATGGCTAAATGGGAAAAAGAACAGGTACAGTCTGTTCAGTACAGTATCATGTTCCCCAGAGAGTATCTTCACTGTGTGCTCTGCTAAGTGCTTGCCATTGATGTTTGTCTGAACAAATGTATATTACTAAAGTGTTTCCTGAGCTGCTGGACAAATGCAGTGCTCCTTACAAAAGAATAAAGCTGATGGATTTACATGTAAATGCTGTATTACTTTGCATTTTATGGAGCCAGTGCAAAGGGCATAAGAGACGCAGTCCTTTTTTTTTCTACATACATTATTGGAAAGATCATCATTTTCCATCGTGATAGTAAGCGATAAATATACATTACCAATTTATATGGGGAGTCTTCTAAAATGTATATAGAGAGAAATGTAGACAATTTCTGCACCGTACTAAAAATTTAAAATTGTATTTACTTGACAAGAAAGAAAGAACTGTGCAATTGTACACGCGTGGCTGAACCCGTACAAGGTAAATTGCAGTGTATTTTCTCCACCAGGGAGTCACAGGTGCTGCGTACAGCCTCCTATAGAAGTTAATGTCTATAGGTGGGTATACTGGGATTGTGCGCCCATACACGTGCACGTGCTTACGCAAGTCCAGTGTATAACTTCACACAGTCATTGACTTCTATGGGAGGCTGTATTCAGCACCTGTGGCTTTCTGGTGAGGAAACTACACTGGAATTTATGTTGCATGAGCCCCTAATAATATGCAGTATTGAAAACTAACATTTATAAGTATTTCCCACTTTTTACTAATCTGTTGCTAGGGTACCTGTATTAGTTATTACAAGGCCCAGACTAGCAATCTGGAACTTCAGGCATTTTTCATTAGCCCTTAGTGCCTTTATGGCCTAGAAGATTTTTTCTTTGCAATACATACATGCAGCTGCAGAGATGAAGAAGGGTTTGTTTTAAAGTGTTTTTACTGCTGGTTCAGAGTATGACACTAGTTTAATGTGTATAGTCTGGGCACAGGTTCACTTTAAGTGCAGATGTGTTAAGCACTATGTGAAGAACACCTTTTGGGAATCACTGCCAAACTATAGGCCGATGTTTGCAGACAGTGAGTTAAAAATATAATAGACTGATACCTGCAGTGAAAACAGTTAGTGCAAATGCAGTGGTGTTTGATGCAGAAGTACACTAACCACAGGAAATTGAAGAGGGTGATAAATGTCTCCATAAACACTACAATGGTCAGAATGTAGGAGGAGAAATCATATCATTTGGAAATCTGAGACTATGACACTACTGTATAAGTGTTGGAATCAAATTATAATTACCCTTATCCATGGACTCTCGGTATAGTGTGTCATTTTAGACACTATTACCAAGAAACTATAGGGCATGGGCTTGTCTATGGTTTATTTTTGTAAAGTCTACAAAAAAGACAAATTATAGAGTAGTTAAACCCCATTCCTTAAATTTTGGCCTTCCTTACATTTGGTATGAGGCATAAAATAGTAGCATACAAAAGGCATAAATGTATATAAATCAGCATGGAGGGTTACTAAGTTTAATAAATGGAATAAGAATAATTAATGTAGAGGACACTAAATGACAGCTGGGTGAACATAAGGAGAAGATGCCCTAAAGCTCTACAGTGACAGCATTTGTCTACCTGTTGCTGATGCAATACTATTGTGTTTTAACAATTTGTGGCCTGCTTTTCTGGACTGAAGGGTCTTTTTTTAATTTTTTTTATTAAGAGCAGACATATGATTGCAAATGTAGTCATCATTACTATTTTTGTGCTTTTAAAAATGTTATGGAGTTGTCTGAATCATTAGGTGAATCAGTATAATTTATATTGGTAATTATCTGCTACACTTACAGTAAGACTTAAACCCCATCTCCAGGCTGGCCACACACATTAAATATGTGTGTATGTCCCCAGCATATGCTGATTATGTCTTGGAGTGGTTTTTTAGAGAAGAATACTTATCTTAGCAGGCTTCCCCCCTACTGATTTCCATAGGGATCCCTGGTCCCCTGAAGCTGCTCTTCTATATCATGTGACATGTAGGAGTCACAAATAAGTTGTTAATGAGGGGAGACTTCCTGTTCTGGAAGTTGATTGCTGGTATCTGCAAATATTGCCACAGATCAGAGGAGATCAGCAGCACTGTCACTATATGCCTGGTTTGCCCTGGGGGTAGTATACAGACTTTGGGATAAGACAAAATGGCACGAATACATGGCACATGCGCAGTAGTGGCAGGAAGGTAATAACATTGTGTCGCTATTACACATGTTTGGTAGCATCAATGTTTAAATGTAGATTAGTGCCATCCCCAAAAAGTGGCAAGCACATCCAGAGGGGTGCCTGCAGCAGGTGAGCGTCTGTTGTAATGGGACATGACCTTCCAATTTCTGACTCCATCAGCTCACACTTTACTCCCCACTGCCCCAAGCCCACCTCTGCGGTCGCTGCCACTACACTGAGGCATACCTTAGCACTTACCACCACTGTACTGATGCGAAATTCTGTGCTGTACATCACTGAAGTGATTCTCCCTTCAAACAGGCATGTTTGCTAGTCTTTCTTAATACAATGGCACATTAAACCAAGAACGCAGTTTCCTGGTGCCACGATGCGCGGACTCACACCTCCCCCTGCCGTTTAGTAGCTGTTTACAAACAAGAAATATTGAACTGTCACAATTACAGATGATTTCAGAGTTCATCTATGAACTAATAAAAACTCAAATTAAGTCTTATCTATTCTACAAAGCTGTGCAATATATAGCTCATACTGTACATGTTACTTATATTGATAAGCCACATTACAAAATGCTAGGCATGCCCCCCCACCATCCATGTGGCAGTGCTTGGTAATGGTAATGTGTTTCTCAGGAGCCAACAACTGCATTGTGGGACAGAGTATGGAGTTTACATGTTTGCCTCATACTCAGAAATTCAGGTTTTTTTTTTAGGGGATTGCAGTGGTGTATAGGGTAGGCAGGCAGACATGCTAATGGTAAAATCTGGCACCCAATGGTCTCTGCTATACAGCCAGAGGCTTACTTTGCTCTTTAGCTGTATATGACAGGTGTGTTTTAAAGAACCTTATGGTTTACTGTATGCATCCTTGTCTACATAGCAACATTTGGATGTAAAAACCTCAGAAATATTTTAGCATGTTATAGTGTACGTAAAGGGATATATAGTGGTAACTGACAAAGTCTGGAAACTACTGGCCACAATGATTTAAACCCTGCCCTTAACTTTTGAACTTGTGTGGAACAGTGCTTTCTATAGTGTTTTATTGATTGCCTTTCCTATGTGTTACAGCTAAAGACCAGATTCTATGAAGAAAATTATAACACAAGAGTAGTATTGATGTGCCAAAGCAGGTGTAGTTGACCTGAACCACTTTGTACCAATAAAATACCCCTAAGATGTCTATTAATGAACTGTGTGCTTTTTTAAACCATACATCTTAAGGTACTATTTTATGAAGACAATTCATAGCATGGGTTTGAAAAAATAAATACACCATTTATTAGCTATATACTGTATAAATGAAATACATATTCAGATTAAATATGAATCCCATAAATTAAGCTTTGCTGTTGAATCAAGCTACATACTGCATGTCTGTGAAAACACTAAAGACAAATTCCACGCCACCAATGCTTTCCCACAGTACCAGGTCTAAAACCCTTGCTTTGTTCACATTCTACAATTTACAATGTATAATGTGGGATAGTGGGGTAGTGCTTTTATGTACTGCCTAATCCCTTGGTTCTCAACTGGTGGGTCGTGACCCAAAAGTGGGTCGCGACCCCATGTTCAGTGGGTCGCCACATGCCTTCCACTTTTCTAGGTGAGAGACTCCCCAGCCTCCCCTTAGCGCAGCACCAACAGTTCTTGTGCCAAGCAGTCATTCCAAATATGGTGCACAGCCCTGCATATCAGCTTGAGGTGGGCTGGAACTATGGCCACAAGGGAGCTCCATCAATACATGCATTGCTTACAGCTCCCACATGTGCCCTGTAGAGGTGCCTGGACTGGACTGACGCCACATTCTGGCTCCTGTCACCTCTACAGGGCACGTAAGGGAGCTGTACAAACAATACACATATGATGGAGCGCTGTCACAACACAGCAGCACATACTGGTTCCAGGCTGAGGATCCACTCCAGTTCTAATAAAGTAGGGAGACTGGGTGGATCTTAAAAAAAAGAAAAAAAAAATATTTTTTGGAATGTGTATATGTGTGTGAGAATATATGAGTGTGCGAGATTGTGTCTGTGGTTTTGTGTCTGTCAGTGTTTTTGAGGGCCCGGTCACACAAGTACAGTGCATTTATCGCACAGTCCCATGCGGTTAATGCACAGTACCATGCAATCGAACCTACTGTGTGTTCTAGTGTGGAAGGTGCATCGTGTTGGTTACCCGAACGCCTGGTACCGCAATGCTGTGCATTCCATTGCAGTGGGACTTGGGTCGCGACTTAATGGCCAAGGACAAATATGGGTCCTGAGGTTACACAGGTTGAGAAAATAGAGCATGCAACACACGGTACAGTGGTATCACATGCTGCACTACGTTGCAGCACACCAAGGCTGGCAGGTGCATCGGGGTGCCATTCAAATAAAGGTTAACGCAATGCAGCTAGCGCATGGTAACACGCTAGGTGCATTGTGTTATAGCATGCATTAATTGCACGGTATCATGTGATTACGCAACACCATGGTGTGAATGGGTCCTAAGGGTTAGAAGCTCTATCAGCTTTAAAGATTATTTATGTGTTCACTGGGAAAATCTACTCTTGCTTCTCTTCTTAGGGACAGAGGCGACTGGTACAGAAAATAAAGGTAAATCTTAACAGGGACACAGAAATAAAAACATGGCATATATATTAACCTTACACAGTTCCATCCATAGAAAACACATTTTAGCTGGAGTGGTACCTTAAAGAGAGCTCATCACCACTGCACCTTATATTTACTATACTAGGTTTGTCTGTGTATGACTGATGGAGTTCAAAGTAAGACGTGAGTGGTTTCCTAAGGTCTAAGGATTCATTTGCACTATTTACACAATCGATGTGTCCAGGGATACTGATCTGTTCCTAACTTTAGGTAATCATATCACATACAATTACATGTGGACTACCACTTACATATGCGGCTGCTGTCATCTGATCCTTAACTTGAACGTGTGACAGCGGCCACTTCTACACAGCATATTTGGGATTCGTGCTGCAGGAATTTGTAGGTTCCTGTCGCAGGAATCCCAAAAAGTAAGTGTGAATGTAGCCTAAGAGTTGCTGCTCTGTCGACTCAGTAAATATAATATTAGAGTATCAACCAAAAAAAAATCTGTTTTTCGGTATGCTTGGCATCATGCCTCACTGTATATATATA
>NW_017306289.1:2765516-2776509 GCF_000935625.1 Nanorana parkeri | reverse complement strand
TATATTTCTTAATAATTTTTTTGAATCTGTTGCAGAGTTTCTTATCTGGAGATCCTGTGAGTAACAGCATTTCCTGTTGCAGGTTGCCAACGCTAAGCTATTGCCTCGCAATTAGCAGCAGTGTTGTCAGCCTGCTGTGTGTATTCCTTCATTTGGCCATTGGGCTTAGCAGCCCAACAGTCAACTGAAGAAGCTCACACTGCAGGCTGACAAATATATACAGTTAGTCATTAAAACATACTGAAAAACATATTTGGGTTTATTTGCTAGTTCTACCATACTCTTTTGGAAGCTCAGAGAACAAAAATATACACACATAACCAACTATTGTAGTGGAATATGTTTGATAGCATATATTTTTCATTCTAAAATATATTTGTAAGTCATTATAAATAGGTAGTGAAGTTGACCGATTTAATGTGTACAACTTGTCTACCACAAAGTATCCAAGTATCCTGTTTTGACACGCCTGATGGCAGCAAATCATTGGCTTATTGATTGCTCATTTGCTTTCATTGCTTGTGTTTTCCTTTGTTCATACCCGTTCTTTTTGGGGGTTTTATCACTATTACAGTTTATAAACTTGTTAAGTTTATTATAATGGTGAGACTGAATATGGGTTGCCTCTACCATTAGATTGCAACAAAGATAGTGTCCTACAAATATTTTATTAGAACCACTTATACAAATGCTGCTATTATATATAAATATAGTTATATTTTATATTTATATGATTAGTATTATTAGAAATTACAATGATTTGCTGTAACTACCAGAAAATGCTCAGTATCTTTTGGCCTTAGAAGGGATATGAAGATATGCAGAAGAGCCTGTACAGTCAAGAATTCATCATGATTCCTGACTGTACAATAATTTTTATAGAACACCTTCAAAGCGTTTCATAGCACTGGGATGGCCACTTCTTTGGGATAAGTGTACTGGTAACTTTAAGTTCATGGGTGTATTTGCTCACCTCCAGAGTTTATTCATTATTATTATTTATTTATGTAACACAGGTATTTATATAGTGCCAACAATTTATGCAGTGTTACATACTGCACTTTCAAATCAGTTCTTAATACATAAACTTGAACAGTGAGCATATACATTTACAAGCTTAAAGTCATCTGCACATTTATCCAAAAGCAGTTGCTATGCCAGTGTAACAAAATGCATTGATGGTGTTCTATATATCTTTAAAAATAATACTCAATACTGATATTCATCCAATTAATCATTGACTGTACAGGCACTTCTGCACATCTTCATATCCTTTTTGGCAGACAGAGACAGCATCAGGGGTGGGGCTGGGTCAGCAACTGGCAGGCATTTTAGTACAAGTGGCAGGCAGCAATCATAGTCATGAAACAAGCTGATGTCAACACAGAGCAGAACTGCAAACCGAGAAGAGCCCCAGTCAGCAAATATGTCAGGTTGGTAACAGAAGATCAGAAATAGATGTAGAATCACAGGTCACTGGGTATAGCTGAAGATCTGTCAGCACTGGAGTCCTGCTGGCCTTGTTCTTAAATGGCCTGCTTGAGAGTGCACACATGCCCGTACACAAGCCACATGATGCACACATGGACGCGTCTGCACACAGATGTATGGGCATGCACAATTCTATTAGCAGAACAATGCACATGCACAGGTGCTTACGATGGGGTTGGCTTCATTTTCCTGACACCAACCACTTGCCCAGTATATTGTAATGCATATCAACCCTGACCAGCATCATGTGCAACCTCCCAGTTGAAAAGGCCTGCATGGAGACAGAGACACTCTCCACAATCTGCTTGATCCCAACATTAGGTTTCTTGCAACCCTACAGATGTGAGTAACTATTTTTTAATCATGCAAAACAGTGTGCAAATACTCTACTAAATAACCTCAGTAATTACTACAGTTTGCCATGTTTCTGTGATTTTCTACCCCCCCTTTTTCTTCCCCTATTTTCTGGGGAGATCTCTTGCATCTTTCAAATTATGGGCAACCTTGTGCATGGATTATACCTATTACAATGTCATGAAGGCTTCCTAGATTAACAGCACTGGAAATTTTAAATGAAGTTGCAGGGTTGCAGCATTTATTTTGCAATTGATTGTGTTCCCGTTCCTGATCCTGTTAAAGCTCACCACACAACAATTTGATTTTACAATCTACTTAAAGCTGAACTCCAGACAAGATAAAAAATTAATGCAGTTCTTTATAAATGGAAGCAGTGCCAGTACCTGAAAATGACTTGATATCAGCCTCTTGCAGTTAATTTTATAGTAGAGCCTGGACTGGGAGAGGAAAAAAAAACAGGATAAGAGCCAATCAGTTGTGCTGCGGTGCTCATATGCTATCAAGGAACATACTGAAAGGAGGAGAGAGAAAAGTGATGTATGGCTTCATCAGTGTGCTACTTCTTCTCTCACTGTCCAATTACAGGCAGGGGTGGGACAAGACCTGTAAATGTTAGTAAATATCAGCAATAATTAGGTCATCTGCCCTGCTGACAGGACGGTGCTGGGTGGCAAAGCTGTGAAAATCTCAGGCCTGGGCAGTCAGAAATACAAATCCTAAGGCAGGTACAACAGCTCCTACATGTGTATTTTATCTGTGTATTGTGCTGTTTGCCTGGAGTCCAGTGTTGTAATACCAGTTATTTTGTGTGAGGGCTTACTTAAAAAATCTGTTCAAATCCAGTTTTGTTGGTAAATGTTTCTGAAATAATAAAAAACTTTGCAGCCAGCTTTACCATTCCTACTGAAAATGTAGAGCAATTGCATTGAAATGGCCAATCTCATTATCTACAGAAAAAAAGCAAGTTAAGAATCTACTGCAAAATATGTTGAACTCCTTGCACTGTTTTTTTGTATTGTTGCCAGGCCCGGACTGGGACTAAAAATAGGCCCGGGCATTTGAGACTGAGCAGCCCAATCACATGACCCCAGCAGGCCCCACCTCATCAAAGCCAGAGGCGGAGCCAAACAAAAGCGCAATCGAGGTTGAATTATAGTTACAGTGCTGTGCAACACCCTCCTAGCACTAATTGTGTGTGGCTCAACCTAATTGTTTTCACTGCCCAATAGCCAGTCCGGGCCTTGTGGGAGCCCCTCATAATGGGCACAGCAGGTGTACAGACCCAGGAACTCAGCTCAGGGATGGTGGGAACCCCTCATAATGGGCACAGCAGGTGTACAGACCCAGGAACTCAGCTCAGGGATGGTGGGAACCCCTCATAATGGGCACAGCAGGTGTACAGACCCAGGAACTCAGCTCAGGGATGGTGGGAACCCCTCATAATGGGCACAGCAGGTGTACAGACCCAGGAACTCAGCTCAGGGATGGTGGGAACCCCTCATAATGGGCACAGCAGGTGTACAGACCCAGGAACTCAGCTCAGGGATGGTGGGAACCCCTCATAATGGGCACAGCAGGTGTACAGACCCAGGAACTCAGCTCAGGGATGGTGGGAACCCCTCATAATGGGCACAGCAGGTGTACAGACCCAGGAACTCAGCTCAGGGATGGTGGGAACCCCTCATAATGGGCGCACCACGTGTACAGACCCGAGAACTCGACACAGGAAGTACTTCCCCTTATGTACTTGCCGATACCAATTACCGATACTTTTTCTTAAAGGTACAGGTGACTTTAAATGATCCATAGTACAACTACATGTTCTGTACTATGGATCATGATTTAACCTATTCATGTTAGCAGCTCCCTCCTCCTGATTGGAGTGCAGGTGGCCGGACCGCTGGCTGGCCGGTCGGCTGGATCAGAGAGATCACTCTCTGACTCTCACTGCCCGGAGAACGCTTTGCATCAGACATAGCGGGATGGTCGGGCTGAACACAATCAGGCTGACTGTGTTCGGCCCGGCCCACCAGGCAAGTGCCCCGGTATGCCTTATGGCCAGTCCGGCCCTGATTGTTGCCATAGGGTTTGATTCACTAAATTTCAAAAAGTGTAGCACTTCAATGCAATCATTTTTTGAATGGAAGTTTTTTCCACTTAAATCATCAATATTGCATTATTGGTAATAATTGCTAGAATGCTAATTTCCCAGTAATTTCTAGTCACCTCATTGCAACACTTATTGTCCGCATACAGTATTGTGTTCCATCTTTTACTTTCTCTGCTGGAAATGGAGTTACCAGTACGTTGTAGTAGGAAAAGTCTAATAACAGTGTTATTTACACTTAACAGCTAGGGCTGCCCCTTTACATGGGATGCACTTCAAGACCCCCAGCTTCTCACTCCTGAGCATACACCTGAAGATTTAAACCAAGACAGTGTTATGCTCCAAATAGTGGAAACCCAACAAGTCTACTGCAATAAAAATTCAAGTACCAACATGTCCCACTCAGTACATATTACAGAAGAGATAAGACTGCACCTCTAGATGTCTTTCACATTACAAAGGAATCAAAGAAGATTGTGCTACATTATACTCGCTACTTTTGATTAAAAAATTGTCTTGCTCTAGGTAATATGCTAATTATTTTTTGTAGTCACTGGTGGTTAATAGGTGAAAATCTTTATTAATATTCTCCACATTGTATATTTAGTAAGCAATGTAAGGAGGTCATACCTCCTCCAATTACCCAATATTGCAGTCAAAATCAAGAGTAGCAAATAGTGTCACACTTCCCTGTGTGAGGATCCGGCGCCGGGTTTTACCTCCTGTCTGAGCTGCTTGGCTTCCTGCCAATCCACTCTGAACCTCTCCATTAAAAGTCCAGCTCACTTGTTCCGTGCCGTTCGAGCAACGTGTCTTTTCACCCAGTCGGACTTCCTGTTTATTTCTTGCCTCTGTAATCCCTGCGGTTGCCCACCACCTACCTTGTCTCCTGTGAGTCTGGATTCCCTCTTCCTCACAGCGAGATCCTGTACGTCCTGCATTGGATTGATCATCAGCTTCTTCAAGTGAGTCCTTGCACCTGTGCCTACTTGTGTGGCTGTGTATATGCTTCAACCCTGTCTGCTGATGCATCCAGCACCTCGGTGCTGCAACTAATCTTTATGTCTGTGTGGGCATGCTAGAGGGCCGCAACCTGGAAGGTGTCCAGCAGCCAATCGTCCTCACCATTAGAGGCTCTGTCGACCACCTGGCCCTTCTTAGAACCAGCGCCTCTAGTGCGTCCCTGTTACCGCACAGACACCATTTTTTGCACGCTACTTTTGGTCATTTTGTGTGCCCCGGTCGAAGACCGTGACAAATTGTAACTATAGCCACAGCAGACCAGGTGATTATTATGAGACCCAGAAGCAAAAGGGGCCAAGAGCTGTCTTACACTGGTTACATAAAACAATTGTCTCCAAATTGGAAATAAGGCAGTCAGAGCACCCAGTAAAGGTTCAGCTAGGTCTACAGTATGTCTGTCTATTGCCAAATATTCTCCTCCAAAAAACACAATTATTTCCTTCACAAGAAGAAACACATTTTTTCAAATAAAAGGAACAAAGACTGTAGACCTTAAATTTCGATAAACCATCTTTACAATTCTTCTATGAGCAAAGCTAAAGGAGTCAATTGATACATGAAGGATAATTCTAGATCTATCAAGACTATAGTTGTTTCTTTTTAACAGGCCATATATACTATACACTAGTAGTGAACAAAACACTAGAATATGTCACTGATCCTAGAATACAACATCTTATTATTAAATTATAAATAACAAAAAAGTTATGGAGCATATTATATAGGATGTCAACACAACTGTAGTGTCAGGGAAATAACTCAAAATATGATGGAGATAGCACCCAGGTCTCAAGATATTTCCAGGGTTATTCAGAAAAGGGTGAAGAGTTTGGAGAAGGAAGGAGAAGTGAACAATCTAGGACAAGATAGATGATTTGGAAAAAGTTTCCAATTCAGCTCACTTTCCAGTTCAACTATGTTGTCCTAGATTGTTCACTTCTCCTGCCTTCTCCAAACTCTTCACCCTTTAGTGAATAACCTTGTTAATAACAAAGATATTAGGCAGAATTAACAACTTCTTCCAAAAACATTTAAGCAATGGAGATATAACACAGAAGGCACTCAACGAACTCACAACGAAAGACAGCAGAGACTAATATTAAATGATCACCTCAATTAGAATACCATGGCCAAACACAGATTTATAGCTTATTAAGAGTTATGAATATGGAAATAAGCCTAGCAGAATGATGGGCAACAACCCAGATAGCAAGCAATTGAGCTGCAAGTTTGAAAATGACTTGCTAAACTATTGCAGGCTTGCCAAGCTTCACAATTTTGTTGCACAATTACAGCAAGTCTGCATTGCAAGCCTCCAGACCAGCGAGCTTGCAGAGCTCTTGCTAAGACCTGCAGGACTCTTGCTGTAGACTTGCCAAGCAAATTTGCTACAAATTCAAAAAGTGTCAACTAGAACTTGTGCTGCAAGTGTTCTGCAAGTCTACAACTCGCCAGGAATATGTGCAGCAAGTTAACAAAAATTAAAATTTCACCCTGCCACAAGTTTGTAGCAAGTTATCCTTGCTATCTGGGAACCTGATAGATAAGCAAGAATAGACATCTTCAAGCTCTTATATAATTATAAAGAGATGTGATATTACTTCTGTCAAAAAGTGGCTGAAGGTTTTTTTTTATTGTTTTAAACACTACGACCATAACATACGTTCTTCACATGATGTAAAGGCAAGAATGCATGCAACACCCAATTAATAACTTATTGAAATTAAATAATCTAGTTAAAGCTTTGAAAGCTATTCCTCCCAATAGAATTTGGCACCAGATGGCTTTAAGTATACTTTAAAATGTTTTCCTTTTTTGGGGATTCAGCTCTGTGTCAATTTTTGTGTAATATTATATGAAAAAGGAGAAGCTGATACCAAATGTAGTATTACTGATTCACCTATCAAAAATTCCAAAAAAACGGGTTGGATCCTGCTTAAAGTTAAAGTTACCGGAAAATCTCTAATTCATTTTTTTTTTTTTTGCTTTTTTCTTAAAGTGACACTGAACTCAGGAGTTAAATCTTAAAAATGCATTCAAGTACCCTATTGACAAAAATGCTTATTTGTGGATTACTCAGATGTAGATTCTCAAATCATCTCTGAATTTGTGGTGATACTGTCCTTCCTCCTGGAGGGTGACTACTTTGTTCCCCATGGTCCCTGTTTTGCCCCCACAATATGTTGCCCTGTGGCCTGTGTATAGCTTGACATGCAGCTAAACCCTCCTATTTTGCAATAAGCCATACTGGGTGAAATCGTGAAGCTTTATAAACAAAACAGGGTGGGGTGAAACTGGTGATAAAGAACATAGAACATATAAATATACAATCAGTATATAAAACATGTAAATTTAAAGAAAAAAAAAGAAACAGCAGTGTTTCTCTCCTGGGCGGCCGGGAGCGGGAGACTACCGGAGTGCCAGGGAGAATTAGCCAGGAATTAGCCAGTGCCAGGGAGAGTTAGCAGGTAACCAGGGACGCTGATCTCTCTGCAAGTGGCCGGAGCCAGCCGTAAGATCACGGCTGGCTCCGCCCAGCTGTCAGAAGCAGGCTGTCGGCCGGCCAATGGCCGGCCGCTCGGCCAGCTTCGGCTTTCAGCACGGCTCAGCGCTCGACTGAGCTGCTCGGCCGTGATCGGGAGCTGTACGGGCTATTGTGAATAGCCCGTACAGCACCCCCTCGGTTCTCCTGAACCGAAGGGGTCCTGGGGCCGAAGCTAGCCGAAGGATCGGCCGAAGCTACGGCTAGATCCTTCGGCAGCTTCATGAATAGACCCCATAGTGTCAGCTCACAAATACAGGAATAAACATTCATATCAGTGATGCTGCCGAAGAGGGATTTGGGCTCTTTCCTGCAGACACATGTTGTGGATAGCAGTGGATTCCTCTTTCCTCAGTCCTAAAATAGAGTCTGAACTCACAAGATGCAATTGTTTACTTCTCTTTGGGCAGAGGGATGCTGGGAGTTTTACTCAAGAAAAAAACAAACATTCTAAGCACATATATAACAAGATTTTTTCTCTTCAGCTCCATCTTATAGCTAATTTTGATATTGCAGAAAGGTCATTCTAATAATAATTTCTTAATGACGGAGGCAGAACAGTCCCTGTGTGTGTTGTAAAGTAGCCACCACTCCAAGCTTGCTCTCGTGATGGACTACAATTTCGCATTTAGTTTTTTTCTTTTGTGTTGAAATTAGTCTATCTAGTGATACACAAATAAACATAATTTTTGTCAATAGCTAGGGTAGTTGAATGCATTTTTAAGATTTAACTCCTGAGTCTAGTGTCACTTCAAGTACATCTAATAGAATAAAAGTCACAGATCAACAATAATCCCCCCAAATGCAGGCTTTTTACTGCAACGTTGGCAAGAAAGATGACTGTACCTAACTCACTGGGTTATAAATCCCTTTTTAGGTTTGTCACCAAATGTGTGACAAAATTGTAACTGCTGTACTTAGAGCCATTGGGGTTGATCCATTGAAGGCAAATAGGGTGTTCCTTTGCAAAGGAATTTTCACTTTGCAAGGGAATTTTTCGCATAGCTTTGTAAATGAGGTGAAACTTATGTGCAAGCAAAAATATTTTTTTTTTCCTTGCGCATGATTGGAAAGTGAATTTTCACTACATTTTCCAAGCTAAGGGAAACTTGTAGAGTGAAAATGCCCTTGCAAAGTGAACAACCTATTTGCCTTTAGTTAATTAACCCCATTGGTTCAGGACGTAATATGTTGAATTGGATTTTCTCACTATAGGCCGCAGCTAGGTCAAGAATTTGGGTAAATGGATATACCTTCCAATCATGTCCTGTTATTAATAGTACAAGGCAGGGTGTTCCCTAATTTTTGTAACTGTCCTTTAATTTTCTATTCTTTTCTATAATAATACTGGATGTTCTCCTGAAAAATCAAGTGTCATTCTATTATTCAAGGTTTAGAGGTCATAGCACAACTCACCACAGATGACAGTCTTTAGCATTTAACAAGATTATTGCCCATCATATCAATTGAACTACAGATTTGGAGGCCTTTTGATTTTAAAGTGACGAGAAGAAGTCAGAAATAATCAATATCACCGTAACCTAAACACAGGTTTTAGAAAATATTTTCCTTTAACCGACATCTACCAACCCATCTGGAGCAGACAAAACAGTTCATCTTTATCATAATACTATTTCACACCAATTCTTGTAACTATAACCAATGATCTTGGATGGGGCAAACCTATATTTACGTGACTTTGGTGAATGACATGGCACTAAGCTGAATGCTTTCTCCCATATTCTTTCTACAGAAGATACCCAGTAATCTCCCAATTAAACAAAATTGCATCTTAGTTGCAGACCTTACCCAAACATTGTTTTCAAAGTCGGATAGAGTAGAGAAGAATAAAACACCTTATCAGGTTACTTTTTGGTGCCTGTGCCTGCTGGGGAGATTTCCATTCACTTCCTGTAGTGGAGATGAACTGTGTGGAAATCTTTCTAAAGGCAATGGAATTTCCATCAAAAAGAGTTGTCATGGGAACAGGTGTCCCAATTGAAGGATTTCCCCTCACTTTTTTTGATGACAATGCAATTTTTTTAGATTTCCCATCACTTTGTCACAATGACAATGGTCATTAGTACAAACAGAGGAGTGACAGTAATAAAATCACGATGGGGGTCTAATTCTTTCCCACTTTATCCCTGAAAAATTTCTTTATATACACTTTAAAGAAGAACTCTGGGAATTTTAAAAATTAACCCCTGCAGTCGGGCTACCCCCTGCTCTTCAAAGGTTAAGTGCTCATTTTGGCCTAGGGTCTAAAATTAAAAAGATATACTCACCTGATCCTGTCTGGTTACTAGTCTAGTCCCCTCTGCCTCTTCCCCCCTGGGCTCTGGCGGTCTAAACCCCACTGACGTCATCACAGCTCTGCATGTCCATTTACCTGCAATAGATGCAAGGACGCAGAGGGACATTCCATAGCTGGAGTGGAGGGTGAGAGGGGTGAGCAGTCACTGCCGCAAGATCGAGGATTAAGTGAGTGTATCTTCTTTATTCTGTTCCCTAGACCAAAGCGAGCACTTAAAAGAGAACTATGGGTAAGTGTTTTCCCTCATAGTTCTCTTAAGGGTCACGGGAGGACATATACTAGCATTCTCCCGTGACCCAAAGCTCAGTATATCAAGAGCTACAGCTCGCGGTATACTGAGACCGCCGCAGCCGGGACGGATCCCAACAATGCTGTCGAGATCCACCCTGCTGCGTGATTGACAGCTGGCTCGGCCTATCTAGAGACAGAGGATCGGAGCTGGGAGGGGAGGAATCCCTGCGGGGAGCGGTGACTGACAGTCACCGCACTTTGCAGGGAGATGATCGAGGAGTGAGCGAGCTCGAACTATGAGGATGAGTGCTTTTCACTCCCCTCATAGTTCTCCTTTAAGTCTTGCAGTGGGTGGAAGGCCCACTGCAAGGGTTTACTTTTGAAAATCCTGGAGATCTGCTTTAAGACTCTTTAAAACTTCTGACATGGAAGGGACCAGGAATCTTTGATATAAAAGGATGTTACAAAGCAGTCAGACTGTCAAGGGTAGCAAATTGATTTACTAACTATTATATAATATTAGACATGCAAGAAAAATAACGAATTAATGGAAACTATGGAAGTGGCCATTATGTATCCAGGGAGCATGTAAAGCTAAGCAGGGTATTCTTTAGTTCCCTGCAACTAGCATGGTATGTAGTAGTTAGAAACAGGAATTAGCTGCTGATTTGAGAGGCTTTGTGGTGGTACTTATTAGATGTATGGTGTTTTTTTTTTTAAAGAAATGATTAAAGAATTAAATTGGGGAGATTCAAGCAAATAAAAAACATCCAGATCTTTCTTTTCATTTCCTTTTTTTATTTTTTTTTCTGTTTTGAAAAAAAAGTGAATCAAGCTTGTTTGTAAGTATTTTACCAAGAACTTCCTTCTAGTTTTGGATGCCGACTGTAATCATTTCAGAGAGTGTATTTTATATATATATCTA
>NW_017306289.1:2744813-2765454 GCF_000935625.1 Nanorana parkeri | reverse complement strand
CAAAAATATATATTTTCATAAACATGATAAAATGATGTGCCTTTTTATAAACTGTTTATTTTATATAATTTCATAAAACATATGCAAATCCGTCATTGCTTGATTTGCCTCTCTGCTAAAGTATGCGGCGTGTATTCCATCTTGTGCGGTATGTAAATTGTCCCTGCTGCTTTTACAGTTGCTCTATAAACTGCTTGCCAATTAAACATTTTAATGTAGTATTTTTGCATGTATAATCTCAAGGGGCTATTAAATACATCTCAAATGCTGTTGGGGTTTTTGCAAACAGTTACAGTACGTGAGCAAGGATGCATTTTCACTGTGCGATAAGGCAACATTAAATAAAAAGGCTGACATGCCACAGTCAAATTTAATCTCTTCAGTATTTATTTTCTGCTACACTGCGGTAATCACCACTTTGCTCAAGGGATCTAGAGCTATCGTGCTTTGTGTGACGTATTCCAAGTACAGAGCTCACTGTAGCAGGTTATGCAAGTTCAAATTATTTCCCTTTTTTGTGTCTTAGCTAGTCTATACACATAGGATTGAAACTGTAAACTAATGTTAATATAAAATAAAATCTGTGTAGTGACAAGATTTTGTTTAATTCAAGTTATAAAAAAACAAACGCATACTGGAAAGACAAAAACACTTAATTTTAAGAGAGTCAATTTTCCATTGCCGAGGACTGCTCTTCAAAACTTAGACCGGGAGGAAATACTATCATTAACGGACACAGAACAGAAATGAGTATCTTTCATATTGACTTAATTCAAACACATTGCAAAATTGATTCCCAAAGACAATACGTTTAAACAGCTAAAAGTAAAACCTATGTGGCTTATTTCCAATGTGAAAAAGCCATAAACAATAAGAAAGGGAATTTTAAAAATCATAATTTGAAAGTTACAATGAATGAAACCAAAGCTGTAAAAAGGAAAGAAAGGATGGCAGAATTTCAATACAAAAGGACAGGCTGTTAACCACTTGAATCCTAGGTGCTGTATTAAAATTGTGCTGGATCAGCATCTATTTGTCCCAGTGGTGTGTTAAAATGGACTTAGCCGATCTGGCAAATTTTACTCTGGTGCCACCAGCTGTCATTGACATTTGGAACCCAACACAATGTCCAGGAGCTGAAATGATCACAATATGCAAGTATGCACAGCATATTAGCAGTGAAGTCCATGTAATTACCATTGGTCAAGGGTTGCAGCAGACCATGATAGATGAATAACAAGGCAAGTTAGAATCAGAATGGCCAATGTAATCAAATATTAAAGCAAGCATGCTATGAAGCGACCACAAGGGATTTTGTTTTGCTCTACCACTCTTCAAATGGGCAAAGGCGATATTATATTTGGTGCCTGGCATTAAAGGCATAGGGTAACATTTTTTTTGGTGCTTTGTTAATAAGTGTCAATTATTGTGGTGCCTAGAGAGAACAAGCTAGACCAAAGTAGAAGGATGACGTTTTTCCAGCATTAGGGACAGCAGGCCAGCAGGGAAGTGAAAGCCAGCGGTTCATTGGAAAAAGGATATTATTGTAAAAGTCTAGTGGGCAGGACTTTGAGAATTTATTTTTAATGTAATATCTGTATGTACTTTACTTTATGTAGAATAATTAGTATTCAAATATGTTGCTGATCATAGAGTTTTTTTAACTTATTTTATATATACTTAAACTATATACACATCTTTATTATCAAATCAAAAACACAGCTTGGCCACTGTATATTTAAAGAAGATTCTTAGAAGTGAATGGAATTAAAACTGATTATTGGCAAAATATAGTTTATTGGTGAAATTCAGACTGAAAACTATATTGAAAATCCAGGCAAAAGAGATTTTCAACTGATTGGATCAAATAAATGTAATCAACTTGCTATTAGCTCTGGCAATAGCTGTAGCAAAGAGTAAATGGTTTCACTTGGGAATATACTGTCTGTGTGAGTAAATAATTTTAGTCTGTGCACTTTTTTCTTTATTGGACACACATTTCCCTCTGAACCTAAATCAAATTAAGTTTATGGAATAAAATGACCTCTGAATATTTGGTTTATTTTGTGTAAATCGCATTAAAAGAGTTACAAAATGTGGATTTCTAATGCCACCAATTCACATTCCAGCCTCATTCTTACTCCCATGTAAATCAATAAGACTGGAACTGCTCAATAATTGCATTGCTATGAACATTTTCACAAAAGAGATGGAAAACTTTGTCCTTTGCATCATCAGTGTAAACAATGCAGCCAATATCCATCTTTTTTTTATAGCGTGGATTCCTGTTTTTTATATAGATGGGCAAAAGAAATTATCCACTTTCTTAAAAAGGCGGAAAAAGTATAGTTATCAACCTCAAAAGATGTGTTGGGCCTGAGCTGGTGTTTATAATAAATAACTACGTCAATTTTTTTTTTTGCAAATGTTTAGAGAAACTATGGTCTCATTATGTGCATGCTTTCTAGGAGCTGTTGACTGAATCAAAATAAACTGCCCACTGATCTTACAGGGTAAACATATTCCACAAGATAAGGTAGATGAGATAGTCAGTGGTGGAGGGATTTAAAAGGGGTTTGTATATAAACAAACATTTGACCTAAAAATTGTATTCCCTCTTGTTTTTTCTAATAAGTAAATATTGTAATATATATGTACAGTATCTTTCTCTCTCTCTCTCTCTCTCTCTCTTTCGAGAGAGAGAGAGAGAGAGAGAGAGAGAAATGTTTTGTACCATGTTTGCTTAGTTATATATTATAGTCGTTGTAGCTCTTCCCTCCATCTGAAAAGTCACAGCTGGTCAATACTCATGTAAACATATAGCAGTAACAATAGTAATAAAAAATAATGTGTTATCAGTCATGGAACACAAATCTTCCTTAAACTGGGTATTCACTACTATTTGTATGAGAAAACAAGGTGTGAAAAAAAAATCTTTTTTTATGTTATTGCTAATCGCTGGAATTAGTCAACTACCAATTAGTATATTCTGTTGACACCATACCAAAATATAACCTTTTACTACTTTCATTAAGCAGTGGCTTTGATGGTTAGAAAAATAGTTTTCCTTTGATACACAAATAAGATACAATTTTGTTAATAGTTGAGGTACTCGAATGCATTTTTAAGGTTTAACTCTTTAAGTTTAGTGTCACTATAAGACTGCACTGTACCTGTAACTAGTGACTAAAAAGTATCTAATGCATTGAAACAAAATATAACATTGCGAGAGATGTTTTGCTCACTTGTATATTCTGTACATGGTACTAAAGGTGTTGCCATCAGAACTAGAACTCTTTAAATAGTTTTTTTTTATCAGTGATTCACAAACTGTAAGATGGGTCTTGCTTGTGAGACATGCTATCCAAACTATAGAGACACACACATATTTTTATGCCAGCATCAGTGTAGAAGGTATATCTAAAGCCAGATCTGCAGTTGGAGGTCATTGTACACCTTCTCACATGAAAATAATTCTGTGTATAGCCACTGGGATATTTAACAGCCAGGATGAATCATGTGTTCCTTCAAGAGCAATAGTGACGTATTTATGGCTCATTGTATTGTGCCTTGAATAATATGGGTATTCAGCATCAGCCAAGTCAGGTTTGGTTATAGCACTGCAGATTGGGCCATAGCTGAAAAGAAGAGGTCCCATGCATTATGACTGGCCATAATCTTAGTTGTTCCATTACCAAGAATAAACTTCATTTTTTTTTTTGCAGAAACAGCTTATATCACTCTACAGTGAACGTTTTAAGAACTGCACTGTTAAAATGAAACTGAAGTACAGCACAGTATCGCTTGTGGAAAGTAATTTATTAGATGCAGGATAAAAAACTGAGAGTAAACATCCATCTCATCTCAGGTCCGTGTCACAGATTGATGTGCACTGTAAGCTCTTGCTTTAAGGTATACTCTGTAAAAAAAAAAAAAACGTTCAGTGTACTTTATTTATCTGAGAGTTTTTCAAGTCACCGTTCTTGTTTAGGCTCAGCTGTGACTTTCTATTCAATCACAGTGACAGTTGTAAATCTGCATAATAGCTATACCCTGAGCTGTCTCTATTTATAAATCGAATAATATGTACATATCCAGTGCCATTTATAATTTGATTTATAACAGGAATGTATTTTTGTTGTTGTAATTGTTGTGCAATATTGTGTTCCTGTAGCCCCCTCTGTACACAGCATTATTGATCAAGCTACAACTCATTAAGGAGTGACACCATGTCCTAAGTGCACAGTGGTTTTACATTTCATTAGAAGAAGCATTTCCCCCTGTGAAACCTAACTCTGTCACATGTAAGAGCCTGCTATAAGTCATTAGCGCTGTAAGTCTCAATCCATCATCGTTTTTTGTGGCGTGTGAAAATGAAACTGGCACCAATAAATTTCTCAGTAAAAAAGATGGAAATGACAATGCCATTTAAAGAGTCAGTTTTCAATGTACTATGCCTTACATACAGTAACTAATTGTCTTTGACATATGCATTAAAAGACAATCTTTAAAGTAAACCTGTCACAAACCTGGACAGTTCATGATGATAAAATGGATAAGCAGTGCTTACCTTCAGTGAATATATCAGAACAGTTACTTGACCCAGGGATGTAGGCAGCTGAAAGTTGCAAGTTCTGACTTTTCCCGTAAACATTGAGGGGAATTTATCAGAACTGGAGCAGACAGAATCTGGAGCAGCTGTGCATTGCAAGCAATCAGCTTGTAATTTTCAAAGCTTAAAGAGAACTTTGGGGTTAGTGAATTACATTCATCAACATAGTTACAGCAGACATGTGACATGTCACACGTCTGCTCTATTGATCTGAAAGTGAGTGAAAACATACCGCCACTCGCTCACTTCCCCATCATCTCCCTGCAGAGAGCAGTGACTGTCAGTCATCATTCCCCACAGGGATTCCCCCCTCTCGTCTCCGATCCTCCAGCGCTGACTGGGGGAGCGGACGGGGTAGGGGCGGTCATAGCTTGCTCTGCCTCCACATAGGCAGAGCCCGCTGTCAATCAGCCAGCTGGGTGGATCTCGACAGTATTGCAATATAGCAATAGCCTGTTATATACTGAGTTTTGGGTCACGGGAGGATGTTAGTATATGTCTTCCCGTGACCCTAAAGAGAACATTGGATAAAAAAGGTTACCCCATAGTTCTCTTTTAATTTAACAAACTGAATAGAGAAACTGATTTGTTGCCATGTGCAACTGCTCCTTCTGTCTGTTCCACGTTTGATAAATTCCCCCCATTGAGTTTAATGCCCTCTTCTTCTTGGCCTCCCTGTTGGTCATGTCAAGTAGATCTATTGACCAATATGAAAGTTTGATAATTAGGAGCATACAGTGCTAAACATGATTTAGAGGATAAATTAAGATTTTTATATAATTTCAGATGCCTTTATCCTTGATCTACTGATCCTTTTGACTTGCCATTTTCACTGTAGATAACCTCTGCTAATGCTTAGTCATCATATGCACAGTTTGAATAGCTCAAGATTGTTACAGGTTTATGTTTAACCTGGCTCCTAAAATAAAATTGTCACTGTAATTGTTTAAGTTTCAGTGATAGTTACATATATGACAATGTCATAATTTTTATTTTATCCTTTTTATAGTAGCTATAATCTGAAGTCATGTTATTAAATGTTGAGTACTAAAGAATATTATATATTCAATAAAACCTTACCATAGTATTCTGCCTGGGGTGGAAATAAGGTAGAAGTATCAGAATTACATTTATTTGAAAGTAATTATGGCTAGAAATCCCTGATTCATGTTTTGTTTTTTTTGTTTTTTAGAACTAGCATGGTTCCACAATTCCTTAATAAGCTTATTGAATAGTGCTGTTCACATACTTCCAAATGTTCTTCTGATATGACTTACATTTGAGGATAGTTTGTAGACAAATGTAGACAGTTCATGTACACTCAGTGGCCTTTTTATTAAGTACACTAACAAAGAAAAAACCTAGTATATGTGGAGGGATACACATAATCACTACGTACAGTATGTATGCTTTGACATGCATATGATGCTCAGTTGGAATTAAACCTCTAATGTGAGGAAAAAACGTACTCCATATACCATTACTTCATCTCTACCTTAGGTTTGGGACAGAAGGCATGAGTGATCAATACTGTGTATGCTGAATTCTGACCCAACCAGTTGCATGTTGCAGCAAAACTCTATGTTTTAGTCTGAGCAAAGTTTTTCCGATCTTCCATCATCTAGATTTAATGTTCTATGCCCACTATAGCCTTTGCTGCCCTTATCTAATAGCAGTGGGACATATTATTTTACTGCTGTTGCCTATTTGCTTCAAGGTCCATTGAACTGCGCATTCAGAGATGTCTTTCATTGCACAATTGTTGTAAAGCGTACTGGACAGCTGACCAGTTCTGAACTGACTATGTATACATGTTGTATGCAGGACTCTATTTAGAACCATGCTGTCCTAGAAACCATGCTGTCCTTAAATAACAACACTCTTTAGTACAAACTTTGGGGAAATGTTTAACCTTTAGAAAGGGTTAGAAAAGCTTGATTCAGTCCTGCAATATTTGTAATTACTATGCACCATGCAAATTTATGAAGTGTCCTGTGTATGTTATCTGGTGTTATGAGTGCATACTATTATTATGGCTTTCCAACTGTAACATTCTCTAGCAGCTAATTTCCCCTCCTCTCATAATTCATATCCTCTTGGTGGATTGCTCAAACCTGCTGTGTCTAGGGGTGCACTTATTCATCACTGTATCTTTACCATGTTGGTATTCTGGAACCAAACTGATTCAAAGGGGTTGATTTACTAACCACAAATAGGCTGTTTACTTTGCAAGGGAATTTTCCCTTTAGCTTAGTGAATAAGGTGAAGCTCTACTGAGTTTTGTTGCTCATGATTGGTTATTCTTTGCAAATTGAATTTTCATCACATAGCTAAGCGAAAATTCCATTGCAAAGAGTGAATTCTGTTACATAGTTACATAGTATTTGAGGTTGAATAAAGACAGTCCATCAAGTCCAACCTATTGTGTGTGTGTGTGTGTGTGTGTGTGTGTGTGTGTGTGTATAGGTCCATGAGTGTTCTCATTCTTAAGAGTACCTGTAACCTTGTACATTACGGTCTCTCAGGAAGTCGTCCAAAAGCTTCTTGAATGATTCCAGACTAATTGCAGAAATCACTGCTTGAGGCAGCGAGTTCCAGACCCTAACCGCGCAAACTGAGAAGAACCCCCTTCGCCCCTTTTGTTGAAATTTTTTTTCTACCAGTTTTAGAAAAAAAATTCAAACACAAGGGGCGAAGGGGGTTCCTCTCAGTTTGCGCGGTTAGGGTCTGGAACTCGCTGCCTCAAGCAGTGATTTCCACAATTAGTCTGGAATCATTCAAGAAGCTTTTGGACGACTTCCTGAGAGACCGTAATGTACAAGGGTACAGGTACTCTTAAGAATGAGAACACTCATGGACCTACACACACACACACACACACAATAGGTTGGACTTGATGGACGTATGTCTTTATTCAACCTTAAATACTATGTAACTATGTAACAGAATTCACTCTTTGCAATGGAATTTTCCCTTAGCTTAGCTATGTGATGAAAATTCAATTTGCAAAGAATACCCAATCATGAGCAACATGAGAACAAAGGGAACAGTAAATCAACCCCTTTGACTCTTGGTATTTTTAATTTCTCTTGATTATGACTCAAATTTCTACTCTCTGACTTCCTTACAGTGTATCTAAACTCAAAAATTGTATATATTGCAAATTACCAGTCTTTAAATGTGGTGGCAGCTATATATTATTTTTTTCCCCTGGTGATTTTGCCAGTAACACACTTCCAGTCTTAAGGTGCACATACATACGATAATATGATACATAACAATAATTCAAATCCACATTGATCTGTGCATGATGTGCAAGTTGTGCGGAAATTGAACGACGGTTCAATGATGGGACGAAGAAAATCGTATGATAATTGTATGGTGTATGGGCACCCTTAGGATGACAACGCTCAATCACCCTTCTGTATTAGGACAACAGAAACAAGATAGAACTACGGAACTCAAAATGACAATCTGTTACTCTGCTTTGGTTTTGCTTGGACTGTCAGCTGTCAACAGTCAGGCCACTCTAGTTGTTCTACAGTCAGTTACTATCTGTACCATTAATAGCTCTAGTGAAAATCGGCACTTGCTGGAGGCAAAGAAGATCCACCTCAGTCCTCAACTACACCCTCTTGCAATGTGTTTATGGGACTTTTCTCTTTCCCTCTCTTTCTCTATGGCACTTAACTACTTGACTCTGATCCCCTGCACAGTTGTATCTTATTCCATTTTATCCATTGATTTCGCTCTCCATCTTTTGAGTCCATGTTTCCCAGGTCTTATTTTACATCATTAATTTATCTGTCTTTTTATCTGCCACGCAATGTAAGATACTGGTTTCTTATATCCCTATTTTAAAATATTCTCAAAGTTTCATAACTTTTGAAGAGGTAGGAATGTTCAGTATAGTGCACAGAGTTTCAGCAGTCTGGGAAATTTAAGGTATAGCCTCAACATACATAATGCATCAGTTTGTGGTATGTGATGTGCTGTGGCATTGGCAATGGTCAGTGTAGAAGTGTGCATTGCTGCAGTGGTGACCAGTGAAGAACTTGGCATGGGAGCAGTGGAAGCCAGTGCACTCCTATACATTTTTAAGTATTTGTTTTGCCATTAAAACAGGTTGAAGTTTGCTTCTTGCCCCTGGAGTTTGTCTTTAGCTTTCACCAGTTATGTACAGTAATACCTTGGTTTACGAGCATAATTCGTTCCGAAAGCATGCTTGTAATCCAAAGCGCTTGTATATCAAAGCGAATTTCCCCATAGGAAATAATGAAAATTCAGATGATTTGTTCCACAACCCAAAAATATTCATATAAAAATTATTACAATACTGTACTGTAATATAATACTGTACAGAAAAATAAACCAATTACCGGTACCTTCGTGGCTGGTGTGGGGGCAAGAGAGAGGAGGATTATTGTGTAGGACAACTTTCACTATCACTAATGGAATCACTGCTATCTCTTGACTCAATGGAATCTTTTTCATTTTGTGAAACCTTAACAAGGAATTTATTCAATGTGACATTGCATTGTTGTTAAAAAGACTCATCGCTCGCACTGCTACAGCCTTATTCGGTGGTGCTTTTCTACAACATTTTGCTCTTAGTGCAAGACATTGCTTGTATATCAAGGCAAATTTTTTCAGAAATGTTTGCTTGTCTTGCAAAACACTCTCAAACCAAGTTACTTGTAAACCAAGGTATTACTGTACTGTTGTCCATGAAATTTCCAAGAATGGCATGTGTGTCGTTATACTATAGGTACAGAAATGAACAATTTTTGGCATCCTTCATTGTTTATTACATATTCAATAAAAATCAGTCTATGCTTTTGATTTTTGATTTAACAGAATATATTAAATAATAAAACAAATGAAAATGGCATAGACAAAAATGATGGGACCCTTAACCTAATATTTTGCTGCACAGCCTTTAGAGGCAATCACCAATCAAGCAAAATCTTTAGCTCTCATTGAGACTTCCATAACTGCCAACAGGTAGTTTGGCGCACTCTTTTCCTGACTGCATGTTTCAGTTCTTTCTATAGATGTTCAATAGGAGTCAGATCAGGGCTAATAGAATGCCACTTAGTTTGTTCTTAGCCATTCGTGCGTGCTTTTAGTTGTGTGTTTTAGGTCATTCTCCTGTTGAAGGACATTTGACCTGAGAAAGAGCTTTCTGACCCTGGTCAGTACATTTTGCTCCAGAATTCCTTGAAAGCCTTAAGATTTCAGTGTTCCCTGCACAGATTCAAGGCACCCTGTGCCAAATTCAGCAGACCAACCCGAAAACATAACTCCTCCATGTTTCACAGTAGGTAAAGTGATCTTTTCTTTGAAAGCTTTATTAACATAAAGCTGATGTGACTTACCAGAAAGCTCCAGTTTTGTCTCATCTGTCCAAATGACATTCTTCCGGAAGCATTGGGGCTTAACAATATGTATTTTAGAAAATTACAGTGTGGCTTTTTTTACGTTTTTCTTTCAACAGTGGTGTCCTCCTTGGCACACTTCCTTTCGGTCCACTATCACACAAAAAAAGATGATGCATAGTGCTTTGATTGGAGTTCAGCTTGTATCTCTGGAAGTTTTTCTTGGCTATTTTTCCACCATTCACACTTCTGTTCAATCTGGCGTCAATTTTCCTCTTGTGGCCATGTTAATGGTGGTTGGCTACAAATCTTTGGACCTTGTAGCTGATAATAGCATTTACCTTTGACATGCTGGTCTTTATTTCTCTTTATGATCTCTTATGATGTCTCTTTTATTTGCTTTTCCTGGTCCAAGTTCAGTGTTGTGCACACAATGATGCCAAACAGAGTGACTACCTTTCTCTATTTAAAAGGATGGCCAATTGATTATAAGATAAAGAGGTGTGATAATGATTACAGAAAGTAGTTTGAAATATCACCATTATCCAATTATTATTAAACTTTTAAAGGGAAACCAACAAATCTGTACAGGCCATTTTAGAATATCTTTGTAGAATACACAATAAAATATTTTAATCAAACTTTACACTTTTTTTTACACTTTCTTTGCTTTGCTCTATAACAAACGAAAGACATGCAGACATACATGAGACAATTTCTTTCAATTTCATCACTCTTCAAGAGAAAGGAAGCATTATTTCAATGAGCTGTAAGGGTACCAACAAATGTGTTCATGTCTGTATACACAACATTCCTAAACTATGCTTGATTTTTCCTTGGGAGAGAACAGAGGCTTAAATAAATGAGGACAGTGATAGCCATCATACAGAAATAGGTGCTGTTATATTTTGAAAGCAAGCAGTTTAAGATGTCCGCTACAGTGCATTTGCATCTCCCGGTGACATTCAGAAGAAGCATGCATTATATCAGACATAAACAGCTTTTGGTGTAGATAAATCACACAGACTTTTTTCTATTCCTTTAGGTAAATAACCTCCACATTTCCTTCTCTTCTGATCGCAATCACTCAGATGTGCAGCGACACAATTCAGTCTCCATGCATTTTTCATGTTCCGAACTTGTGCTCATGTCACATCAGTCAGAGAAAAGGGGATTGATTAGGGAGTAGTTTGACGACTTGGCTTATTACCAGAGATCAGAATACAGAAGCTCGGCTTTAAAGAAATCTAGTGCTACACGTAGTTTGAACAGCTCTTCAGGGAATGAGCTAATAAGAGATTCACCACAGAAAGACGGCATCCTCACGTAGATCACGCCGAGGACATTTTATGAGGAAATATCTGCTTGTGATTTACATTTTGTACTATCTCATAATCTTTAGATGCCTGAGAGCATTAAAAAAGAAATATTGGGGTCATTAACACATAGAATTGTTTCTGTGGTTTAATGCACTTTTTCTAAATCTTCCCTGGTAAGGCAAAGCCTATGTTTAGGAATGAACAAAATCTAAATATCACTTGCAGGATATGTATGCATGTAGTGCAGAATGTGAAAAGGGGCCCTATTTGAAACAATTTGGACTAACACATTTAGGGGATTATTCACAAAGTTGACGAAGGCAGCCGAGTTGTCACGTACCTGGTAAGAGACCGGAAAGCGAGGAGGCTTCTCTTGTGGCTCGCGTCTCTCTACCCCTGGAAGTAGGGACAGGGAGCAGTCAGAGAGCGAGGAGCACGAGTGCCATGCAGGATAAGTCCAGAAGTCCTCTGAGCGGATGGTATCCAGGCAGAGACGGGAGACTGAAGCGAGGTCAGGGGAGCCAGAAGTCGGAGCCAGCCGGGCAGCAGGTTACACAATTGAAAGGCAAAAGCAGAGTCCAGAAACAGGCCGAGGTCAGGGGCAGGCAGCAATCCAAAATAGCAAAGTCCAAAAACAAGCTGGGTCACAGGAAGCAAGCAGGAGCAAGCACAGGAACAACTAGCTGAGAAAGACCATCAGCAAAGGAGCAAGGGCAGACTCGTTCTATATATGGTGAGCTAGATCCAATTAGCTGCATCACTTCCTGTGCGACAGCTGTTGCACGTGTTTCCGCACACTTCCGGTTCCGGGCACTTCCGGTTTCGGACACGTCCGGTGTCGGGCACTTCCAGTTTGGGCGTGCATGCGCAGCCGCCATCTTGCCCTTACACGAGTAAATAACCCAGCCGAAGTAAAGTGAGCCGAACGAAGTTCAGCTATTCACTCCAGCTCAGTACGGCTGATTTCAGCCGTACATCAGCTGAAATCAGCCGTACATCGGCTGCCTTCAGTCAGAACATGTTCGGCTGAGCCGAAGTGTAGATGGATTTCGACTTAGGTGATCCAACATCCTGATCGGCTGAGCCAAAGCTCCGGCAGCTCACTCGCTGCCGTTCGCCCCTATTCTCATAGGGGCCGAGCGGCAGTGAGTGAATAGCTCTGAGGTACCAAGCGGAATAGAAAATAAGTGAGAAGAATGGAAAAAAAAAAGAGTTGAAAAATTATTTTTGAAATGTAAATAAATAGGACAATTAAAAAAGGGCTCTGGCAGCCGAAGCTTCAGCCGAAGCTACGGCTGTACTCTTTGGCTCCATAGTGAATAACCCCTTAGTTTCATTTAGAGGCATATATTACAACTTTAGTTAGTTTAGTTAACTCTGTTAAGCACTTACTTCTGGCTATAAACAAAAGCCTAAATGGAAATGGTGACAATGAGGAAGGAAATGAGCTAAGGAAATGAGCTTCTGCATTTTACATAGTTACATAGTTAGACAGGTGGACAAAAGACACAAAGAAAGTCCACCGAGTTCAACCTAAAGAGATGTGAGAAAAAAAAAAAGAAAAGCCTAAACAGAACGCTATGCCCTCAATTACCCACTGATGATCCAGAGGAAGGCAAAAAAAATCCCCCTATAAAGCATGGCTCAATTTGCTCCAACAGGGGAAACAAATCCCTTCCTGATTCCATAAGGCAATCGGATTTTTTAAAACAATTAACTGAGCTAGCTAGAACTAGCTTTTGTGGGAGTCTGTTCCACATTTTCACAGCTCTAACGTGAAGAATCCCTTCTGTATGCAAACGTTAAACCTCTTTTCCTCCAGACGCAGAGAGTGCCCCCTTGTCCTTAGCAGTGACCTTGAAGTGAATAATTTGACACCAAGCTCACTACATGGACCATATAAGTATTTATACATGGTGATCATGTCCCCCCTTAATCGCCTCTTCTCCAGAGAGAACAAATTCAGGTCAGTTAATCTTTCCTCATAGCTGAGCTCCCCTGTTCTTTGTATGTTATAGATTCAGAGTCCGGAGGCAGGCAACTACAAGATGGAGTACAGTAACATGCTGTGTCAACAGCCTTTGGGCTTTTGCCGATAACATAACATTGACATCAGTTTGAAACGCTTTTAAATTCACAAGGAATCCATTGGCAGATGCATTTGACCTTCAGTTGACCACCGTCTGACCTGCATGTGATCTGCTGCAAGCAGGGTATGCATTTACGTAGACTTGTATGGGAATGAAAAACCTGTTTGAAGTAAACAAAAGCCTGTCAACAAAGACCCTAAAATGTATGTAATGCATATAGTTTTCCTAGCACAGGTTTAAAGAAAAAAAACATCTGACTAGTGTCTTTGGATAACTTTTATGTGTCTTCTCAATTTATCTTCTCTTAGAAACATATAAACATAGTAGCATAGTAGGTAAAGTTCAATAAAGACACAGGTCCATCTAGTTCAACCTATGTTAAAGTCTACCATTCTTATTACTGTGACTAAACTGTATATTGTAACAAGGCATTTGTACCAGAATGGAATTCAGAACAAGCTGATCCAGTCTACTGAGGTATGCCTTTTTCTCTCAAAACAAGAAACCCTCTTTGACCCTTAAGTGATCATAGGCACATCCAGCTGGCATCAATTATGCACTCTTTTGGGTTGCTGCAATGAAATTTGTGTTTCTTTTAGATCTGTATTTAGAATTATGCCTAGGTGCCACACATGTGTGCCATGTAAATGGCAAGCTAATGTTTTTGTTTTGTTTTTCTTATTGACAGTGGGTACGAACAAGATAAAAGTGTACTGCGCAGAAAGGAGTGGGAAAGGAGGAGTCAAGAAGTCCAGCCAAGTGAGGATATTTTTCTTGTCAATTACCCCCTCTTCAGTGAGCCATACAAGGTAATATGTATTGTACTGATTTGGTTATGAAAAAAACACAAAATGATAATGTATTCAATAGAAAGATAAGTATTTGCAGGACCTACTTTTGGATTGTCCTCCTTCAGTTTATCTGACCCAGAGGGAAAACAAAATAGTACTGTGTTGCCTCTACCACATGCTTGTACACTGGATACTAATAAAGAGCTGACCCTACCATTCAGGCCACCCAGCATGTGATAGGACAGATCTGCCTTGTTTGTAGGCTTCCCACTGGTTAATCCATAACTTTGTTTACGCCTGCGGGATCCCCATTCACTTACTGAATAAGTAATATAGCTATTTAGAAGGAAGTGGGGGAAACCTGTCCACATCTATGTTGATGTCAGTTGGTAAGGGTCTCCGCCAAAAAGACACTTGCCAATCATCTTTTCTCGGGTAAACATTTTCTGAAATTTCTGAAGCGCATTTTTGTAAGCCATATTTCTCGTAGTCGGTTAATCTCTATAATTACACATTGTAATGAAAATTTTGAATGTGCTATGTATTTATTGGACTTAAGGAGTTATATTTTTATTCTTTTAGACTAACAAAGGAGATGAGCTTTCAACTCGTATCCAAAGTACACTTGGAAGCTATGATGAAATGAAGGAGCTGTTAACAGAAAGATCCCACCAAAGTAATATTGATGGCATTCCAAAGACTGACTCAGCAAACACACCCCGTGGGAAGATAGAAGACCATCTTCCTCAAAACTCCACAGAAAGCCATTACTTGGTTTGTCACACTCTGCAAACAGGTATAACATCTTCAGCAACACCTGTACAGCTGAACAACAAAGCCAACATGAGCTGGCAATTAACCGGACATTCCCTGAAGGGGCAGAAGGTGGGAAGCAAGACTGACCAAAGAAAGGCTACTTCTTCCAGTAGTGATTTTAAGTGTGGACATCAAAAACATATAATTGACAAAAGCAAACATTACATGTTAAGTCCAGAATCTTCTACAACCAATGACCATCAGCACAACCTATTAATATGTGGATTTGACAAACCCCTCAGTAGAAGGATAACACATTCAAAATTGAATTGCAATATAGACTTGGATCTACCCATCAAAGAGAAGTCTTGTAGCCAGAATAACAATAGTTTAAATTCTTTGCAGAATTTCCCTTCTTCTATCGTGTCCAAGCTGAACCCTATTCAGCAAAAGCCAACAGCTTATGTACGTCCAATGGATGGCCAGGACCAGGCACCAAATGAGTCACCAAAATTGAAATTACCAAATGAACTGACTACAATCTTGCCAAGAGGACTTTCTGGTATGGCTGATTCAGACAAGTTACAGGATGAGAAAACAGAAACATTTGTCAACCTCAGCCAAGAGGTAGGTCTATGGCCCTTACAACCTTGTTTTAGTTTCTTAGAAGGAAAGCAACATTTATCTGTCAGTACTGTTATGGTTTGATTTTTTTTTATAGAAGTTGCTAATATTATTCTTTTAAAATCGAAATCACTTAATTTCGATTTTAAAAATATCACTTAAAGTATACTAAGGCAGCAAAACAAAGTACCGTCATATGCCAGTGCAATATGTTCATGACTGCCCTTCACATTACCTGTATATAACTAATGTGCAGTGGGGAAATGTATAAATGCTACACAGACTGAATCAGGAGGTTGCTGAAAGTGACTGAAATGCACATTTTCCTCTTATTATTTTGCTTGCAGCACATTAAAAACCACACCGTTCCATGTTGCTATTGCACTTTGAAAAAACTAGTCATGTTTGGTTTCCAGCTTGTTGCTAATGTTATCCAGAGATGGCTCTGTTTAACAGTATGACATAGAAAGTGTTGTTTCTAATGCAGTATGTTTCTGATGTTGAGCACGCTCTTTGATCTCTGCAGTACCCTTCAAATGATTCATGTATCTTATAGACTTGAGCTATTTAGCTTTTAATACCCACTAGTGTGATTTAGAGGACAGATGATTATTCTGTTTTAAATGATACCTGTAAATGAATCAAAAAGTAATACATGTGATATATAAAAGAGACACTTTACACTATAAATACACACTACTTTGCATAATTCATGTATTTGTTTTATGACTCTGGGATATGAAAACATTTTTTAATATTTTTCAGTTTTTTACTTGTAACATTCATATTTAGGGACTCAGTTGGGGTCATTGCCAGCCAAAGGGGCCTCCACTGGGTTTAAAGAACAGTCTGACACTCTGGCTAGACATATGGACTGATTACTTGATGGCAGCTTGATTAGACAAGTGATAAAACTGAAATTCGTTTTTAATGATTTTTTAAAAAACCCTGTTTGCATTTATTTAGTGTACATAGCTGGAAAAAACAGAACAAGAGCTTTTGTAAACAGCAATCCATCATTGTAGTACATTCCCAGAGTACTGCACTATCACACTTTTAATTAGCACGGATTACACAGCAGTATATAAGTGCCATGACATTTAAATAACACTTGCTTCATTTACTTGACACTCTCATAACTTACTGCAGATATTGGAATCCCAGCTCCAGAGCGCCACACAAAAACAATTTAACAGAATGAGAAGGAAAAGAAGAGGGAAGAAACGTCTGAGATCTGATTCCCTGTCACTCTTGGTTACCTTTCTATGAAAACGTATAACTTTCAAATGAAAGCCGGCACCAGCCTGTCTGGAGAAAATGCATTCAAAGTGTATTTTCTAGAAGGCATTCCATTTTCATGTGACCCAATACGTTTAAATTATATTAGAGCTGGCCAACACTTTCATTTGCTCTGCACTGGCAGGTGTTAGACATTCTAAAGCAAGATTAAAGAAAAAAGAAAAAAGTCTTTATCATCCACTGAAGGACACAGGAATTGTAGAAATTCTTAAATAGTTGGGTTATACTGCTGCCTTAAGGAGGTAGGCAAGCACTGGCAAGCAAAAAACATTAAAGATAAGGTTTAGGAAAAAATGGGGGATACAGCGCCAAAGAAAAAGATGTGTATTCCCTTACCTGCAGCAGCTGCTTCTGGCAACAATCATCCTCTTACTGCAACCCTCACAACTGCCGGATATTACACTTAGTGGCAATGTGTGAAGCTGCAGGAAGAGGAGTCTGTGAGTAGCAGCTGTTTAAAGTTGTGCCTCTGGCCCACCCCCTCAGTCCTCTTCCCCATTCACAGAACTTCTTTTACTATGATCCCAAAATGCATTGAGTTCTGTGAATGGAGGAGTATATTCTGTCATTCAACAGCTCTCTCTTCCATTCACAGAACTTGATGCATTGTGGGATTATATTAAGAGAAGTTCTGTGAATGGAGGAGAGAGCTAAGGGAGGCGGGGCCAATGGCGCATCTTTGTACTGCAACTGCTGACAGCTTCCTACCACTGCAGCCTCTCACAGCGCCAATTAATGTAATATCCGGCGGCTATGTGAGAGGCAGTGAGAGGACCATTGTTGACAGAAGCAGCTGCTGCAAATGGCGCTGTTTCCCCCACACAAAAAAATCCTAAATTTCATTTTTAAGCCATTCCCAATGCCCAGTTGTCATGCCTCAGTTTTTTGCTAGTGTCCTAGGAGATTGGATGTATTTTCCTGCTGAGTAAAATTCTACCTATAATTTTGCTAGCATTTATTTTTATTTTTTCCTAAATAAAGATACTCAGTGAAATGTAGATGTTTTTTTTCTATGGTGTTTTCAATCCAGATTTCATTTATACTGCTTGAGCTAGGCTCTACACAGCAGCTATCTAGCCAGCAAATTCTCATCAACAGTTTTGGAGGCCTTACCTGGACCCCTCTGGCCTGAAGATTGTGGGGATAGCCTGGAATGTGACCTTCAGGCACTTGGCTCTGCATTGTGGCACTCTCCAGACTAGGGATGCACAGATACCAGTTCCGTCACTGTCCTGAAATCATTAGTCTGTATTGTTTTAGAAAAACTGTCACATGACAATTATAAAAGGCTTCAGTAATTGGTATCTTTGAGTACTTGGACAAGTATCCTTAAAATGCTCCTTAAAAATGACTGCTGCCACCTAACTTTTGAGTTTTTCTCTAGTCTAGTCTTGGAGCAGGAAAAATATCAGTATTGTACTTGTACCAAGTACGGTACTTGGTACCTGTGCATCCCTATTCCAGACCTTTCAATACTTTGTTAATCAACTACGGAGCGTGCTCCAGGTCCAGAGCTGTAACATAGCCTCTGGTGTGACCTAGTGTCTGAGTACTCAAGTAGGGAGTAAGGCTGGTTGGGCTGAAGCGCTGAGAGCTACTTCACAATTGGTATCATTGGACAACATTTTAAATTCCCACCACTGCCATTTGAATGCGGTAATGGTTAAGGCTAAGGGAACTGATCTGCTATGTGAAGTGTTTGTGCGTGCTTTCTCTGTGCACCTTTTTCATCCATTCAGCCTAGAGGAAGCTAAGTCCCGCTTCTGCTTCTAAAGCACCTTGTGGATCATCCATTTTCTTTTCCACTGTCCACCTTCAATGACTTGGTCACCTCCAGCCATCTCTGACCCCCTCATCAACACCTGCTGCTTGGGTTTGTGAGTATGCAAGGCCTTGCTTCACTTTGGGTCTAGTTGTTTTCCTTAGATTCTCCATCTTCGAAATGACCGCATTTTCAGGTGAATATTCCTAGAGCTAATACTAGGATTCCTAAGTCTTGCACCTTGGTGGAGGATTCTTTTCTTACTGGGTTAGTTAAATGATTCCTAGAATCATATATTTTATAACTGATTAGGCAGGCTTACAGTGTGGTTAACACACCTTTAAAACACCTATGAGTGTTGGGAGTAAGTATTCCTTCTCATCTTTGCAATTCTGATGTTCAGTTTGTGTTATAATATATCCTCATCCTTGCTTACCTTTTTATACCGGTGTTGTTGACCACCTCCTTAAGAGGTTAGTTGTCTGTCAGGTATCTTCTTTTTTTGGACCTCGATGTACCTGATGTCAGTTATAAGAAATATTAAACTTAAACTACAGCTGTTGACCATTTGGTTTTTCCCTGGACATGTTCTATCTGTCCAGGTTTCTTTTCACTTAAGTCAAGGGTTAGATATGCTAGGCTTAGCATTTCCTGCAGTTCTCCAAATGTTTGTCTTCTATTGGGCATAGTATGTCTGTTTTTGCTCTGGGGCTTAAATCCAGTAAACATTTTGTTTTGTTAATCACCTTAGTTGTTGGTCTATTTCTTTTTATTCCCATTCGGGTAGTGTGGTGCTGCACCTGTTTTTTAGTGGATAGTTGGTTGGTTCTCCATTCTTTGATTAAGATCCATGGCTTCTTTTGTTTGCACTTCTCTTTAGTGGTGTTTATCTGTCCTGGTCAGGAGCAACATTTGATTGGTGGTGACAGTTTCCAAACTGGTTGGCCCTTTCTTATCTAGCCTTTTTTCAGGCATTGATTACTTCACATACTCTTGCAGTATGACCTCCTTGTTTGTTCTTTTAGTGTTTTTCATCCATCCCTTGGCTGCTTTTAAACATCCTGACTGTTGAAAAATATGATTGTACTTATTGTACAATTTTTTTCTTAAATCCTTTGACAGTTAGGGTGTCTTAAAGGAGAACTATGAGGTGAGTGCTTTTCACTCACCTCATAGTTCTAGCGGACCTGTGACAATGAGACTGTCACAGGTCGGCTCAGTAGATCGGGAGGTGAGCGAACATATACCGACGTTCGCTCACCTCTCGATCCTGTCACGGCTCTCTGCCGTGACAGGGGAGGGGCTGGATTCCCCCCCCGCTCCGATCCGCCAGCACTGACTGGCAGAACGGACGGGGGAGGGGGCGGGTACAGCTGGCTCTGCCTCTAGATAGGCAGAGCCAGCTGTCACTCATGCAGCTGGGCAGGTCTCGACATCGATGTCGGGATCCGCTCCGGCATCTTAGTATACCGCGAGCTGTAGCTCGCGGTATACTGAGCTTAGGGTAACAGGAGGACGCTAGTTTGTGTCCTCCCGTTACCCTTACGAGAACTATGGGGAAAAGCCCTGACCCCATAGTTCTCATTTAACTTCTGTTTTTCCAGTGTTTCAACTTCCTGAAGCCAGCAGTAAACCCACACTGTTGAGAATTTTTACAATCCCTGTGTCCCTCAATGGACTTCAGGGAAAAAAGTTTACTGTAAGTACAAAAATCATATTATTTGTCTCTGTGCCCTTAAAATAAAAGGCTGCATTGACTCAGTTTAGGCACTGGCCAGTTTTGTAATATTTTATAAAAGTTTGTGATATACTTTTATACTTAACCTCTTGCCGTCCGCCCGTAGTAGAAAAACGGACGGACGGCACTGCAGCATCTGCGGGTTGCCGTCTCCAGACGGCAATTTTTTTCTGCTCGCGCGCGCCCCCTAGCGGGCACGCACGGGCAGAAAAGACCCGATTATTGCACACACCCGTTACCGGGTGTTACACATATAGGCGATCAGCGGGTCC